>NW_021604719.1:340200-435489 GCF_004785775.1 Grammomys surdaster
TTCAGACACACCAGAAGAGGACATCAGATCCCATTACAGATAGTTGTGAGCCACCATGTGGCTAGGAAATGAACTCAGGACCTCTGGAAGAGCAGTCAGCACTCTTAACTACCGAGCCACCTCTCCAGCCCCACATAGGGTTTTTAATACAAGAAAAATAGAGTATCTGGGGGAAAACTTAATCTCTTGGGTCTGTGAGACAGCCTCATTGGTAAAGTGCTTGCCTTTCAAGCTTGAGGATCTGAGTCCAGTTTCATCAGAGCTTATGTGACAAACACTGGGTGTGGCGATCTGGTTTTACAATCCCAGCATTGGGAAGGTGGAGACAGATTTCCTCAGGCTTGATGGACAGCCTGCTTAACCTTCTTGGCAAGTTCTAAACCAGGGAAAGAGCCTGTCTCAAAAACTGAGGTGGACAGCTCCTAAAGAACAGCACCTGGATCTGTCCTCTGCCTCCTCAGTCCTGAGTTAAATTCTCAGTTTCTATTTCTTTATCTGTTGAGCTACAGTAGATGAAGCAATCTTGTAGATTTCTTTCAGGTCTTCAACAGAGTGTTTTTGTAACTTTTCAAAATGGTACTTTGAGGAAATTGTAGAGGAAAAAGTAGTAAGTAAAATGATTATATTGTAATATGGCCTTAAATATTATTGTGTGATATTTACAAGACTTTGTTGCTCTTAATTTTGAGAAACAAGTTTTTCTTAACAGTGTGATTTTAGGGCTAGAAGGGAGGATAAAGAGTCTGCTGGTTACAGGAGAATGAGAAAGGCCTCTTTCCTCATGACATTCCATGGAAGAACTAGTACTGAGTACATGGTGGATTCCACAAAGTGTTTACGCCAATAAACTCTCAGGCTACAAATGTGTTATTCATTAGAACAAATTTAAAGTTTCTGAGAGTGAACTAGGAAAATGCATACACAGTCGACTTCAGTGTAGCCGTCTATGGTTAATAAGTCAAGAGATTATAAATTTGTGGTTAATTATCCCAGGAAAACCATGAACTCTGTTTCCCGAATGTGCTTACCATTGGATTTAGTAAGTAGAAACCTAGACAATCACATGGCGTCTTACTAAGAAAAACAACTATGGAAACAAACCCACAGTCGTTCTCCAGCAATGTAATCTGTGGCTCACAGATCTCAGGTGGTCTATGAAATCATACCGAGGGCCCTGCCACTTCTTGAATTCACCAGCTGTTGTCTGTTGCTTGTTCCAGCCAGTGGTGTCCTGGTCAGCACCACCTTGAATACTCCATGTCCTGTGACCAATATGTATGGTTTCTTTAGTAATACTGTTTTACCACTAAGTTATGGTGGGCAACCTGTATCAATAGCAATAGTCTGTATAGTTTTGGGGTGCTCTCTAGGATAGCTCTAGTCAACAACTCAAGGGTAAGAGCAAGGGCAAGTATTCCACATCTGTTACTAGGCTTTTAATCTGGCAACACACTGGTTCTAGGAGGGACATAATCCCTGTGTGTGAGGGAGCATAAATAAAATTTTTATATATGTTTAGTCATTCATTCTCTCACCCCTCCCGTCCTTCTCCACACATAAATGCCTCTTTCCTCCCTTCACACCATCTTTGTTCTTTACCCAGTCCTGTGAGAGATTACTTCCTCCTCCTATGAACCCTCCCTTTCTAGAGCCTGGATTCTACACACAGAGTTACTTCACACAGTAGAATGCTTTTGGGCTCCATCCATTTACCTGTAAAGTTAATTTAGTTTTTCTTTACAGCTGAATGAAACCTCCATTGTGTGTAGATATTACATTTTAATTATTCAGGGACCAGTTGATAGAAATGTAGGCTGTTTCCCTGTTCCAGTGTCTTACTCTGTGTTCTATTGCCATGAAGAGACACCATGACCATGGTAACTCTTATAAAAGAAAACATTTAGTTGGGGCTTGCTTACTATTTCAGAGGTTTAGTCCATTATCTTTTGTTGCAGGATATTTGATCACATTGTGAACCCCAAGATTGTGAACTGGAAAAACCTTGTTGTGGTGCGGATCAGCCTTTTATCTAAGAGCTTTCTGTTTATTGTAAACAAGTAGTTTTGGTATGCCTCAACCCTAGTACACACCTTTAACCCAAGAGCTTTTTGTAAACAGGAACTAAACAAAGTCAATGATGAATAGGTCAAGAGGTGGAGCAAGTAACCAGTTGCCAGGGAATGAACATAAGAAAACCCAGGAAAGAGAAAGGAGGGTCTTTGAGTTGAAGGGTATTTAAGACAGCATGGAGAAGGAGGAGCTTTTTTCTTCTGAGATATCAGTTGAGGAGAAAGTCATCTGGATGCTTTCTCTGCCTCTCAGAGCTAACAAGTTTTCACCCCAGCATCTGGCTCCTGAGTCTTCATTGGTAAAATCAAATGGCTGGGATTTTTGTTTTTTAAAGACATTTTGGTGCTCCAACTTGTGGCAAGGCCCCCACAGGCAGAGAGACAACTCCAGCTGCCGACAAACTGAGAAGCCATCAGACTTGTTAAATCATCTGGGAAGTCCTCAAGGAGAGAGTTAAGGATGAGAAGTACCACAATAGAAAGCTTTAGGTCTCTGTGTAGTGCTAATGTAGATGGCTTGTGAATAGAAGCAGAAAATGAAAGGCTAAATGACTTGATTATAATTGGCTCAATACTGACTATAAGTATTATTATTTTAGTATTTTATACTTTATTCTTAATAGCCATAATAGATTTCTGTACTTGCTCAAAGAAAAACTTGAATTGATACGACACAGGCCTTAGAAGGAAATCAGAGAGATTTATAAATGAGAAAAAGAAAAATACTCTGACACAGATGGAAGAATTTAAGACAAGCCTTAGAAAGACCTAAGAAAAAATACTCAGCTACAGACAGAGGAACTTAGACAAAAGCCTACCATGATAAAGACACCGCATAGTGATACTAAAAAGGGAAAAGCCCAAGATTGTTAGAAAACTAACCTTAGTTTATCCAGTAACTATATACAAGCCATGACAACAGACAATAAGTACCCCCAAGGTTATGGAGAAATAAAATGGAACCCTATAGACATTTTAGATTTGAGGAGATTTAAGAAAGCAGTTGTTTCCTATGGTATACATTCATCCTATGTGAAACAGATGTTAAATTCATGGGCAACTCAGAGCAGAATTATCCCTGAGTCTAAAAAGATTTGGCATCAGCAGTATTGGAAGCTGGTCCTCAGTTACAACGACGAACATGGTGGAAAGAGGAAGCGAGGGCTGTAGAAGAACAAAACAAGGCTGGAGGCAATGATATGTCCCAGGGTCAGTTGCTAGGTGAAGGTCAATATGCTGAGTTATAAAGCCAGCTTAAATTTGATGGCCATACCTCAGCACTACGTTATTTAGCCACTTTAAATGCTTGGGATAAGGTTGAAGAATAAGGAAAGAGGTCTGAGTCATTTACTAAAATTATACAAGGCCCCAAAGAAGGCTTCAATGATTTTTTGCAAAGATTGATTTTAGCTGTAAATATAATAATATCAGATTCAGAAGTCAGAAAAATGCTAATTGAACCTTTGGCTTTTGAAAATGCTAATTCAGAATACAAAGGGATGGTTAGACCATTAAAGGCAAGATACGCACCAATAGAGGACTGGATTAAAGATATGGCTGATATTGGATCTCATGTTTATGATGCATCTCTGGTAGAAGTAATTTCTAAAAATCTAAAGAAAAATAAAACTGGCAGATATTTTAACTGTGGTAAGCAAGGTCATTTGGAAACCAATTGTCAACAAGGCATTCCCAGAAGCAATGTTTTGTTTTGTTTTGTTTTGTTTTGTTTTGTTTTCTAGACATAATCCAAAAAGAAGGCTCCAGGCTTCTGGAGTATGCAGAAGGTGAGGTAAAGGCCAGCACTGGACTAATGAGTGGAGTTCAACAAGAGATAGGCAAGGTAACTGTTTGGTGTCAGGAAATGCCCTATGGGACCTCCCAACCTCCCACCCCATATCAAATTTGATTCAATCATTCTTTGTCACCATAGGAGAAACTCAGCCACCAAACAATCAAAAGATTTAATGCCTGTTGTTAGAAACAAAACTGCTCTAGATGTAATAAAAGTCAGACCAGCTTCAATAGATAAAGCAAAAAATTTAGGAAAGATGAGAAAACAAGTATTTTGGCAAACTTCTATAAATGATCCAAGACCAAAGCTGAAAATACAAATAAATGGCATTAAAATTGAAGATTTCATAGATACAGGAGCAGATATAACAGGAATTTCACCAAAATCCTGGCATCCAGATTGGCCTCTTCAGGAGTTAAATATTCAGCTTCTAGAAATTGGAACTTTATCTTGGGTGAAACAAAATGAAAGATGGGTCAAGTGTACAGGGTCAGAAGATCAAATAGGAAAATTAAAGTCATGTGTAGCTAAGAGAGCCATTAATTTATGGGGCCATGATTTGTTGCAGCAATGGAAAAACACAGGTTAACATTCCTCCAAAATCAGAAAGAAACCATAAAATAAAGAATGCCTCTAAGAGGGCTGGAGAGATGGCTCAGCGGTTAAGAGCACTGACTGCTCTTCCAGAGGTCCTGAGTTCAAATCCCAGCAACCACATGGTGGCTCACAACCACCCATAATGAGATTGGATGCCCTCTTCTGGTGTGTCTGAAGACAGCTACAGTGTACTCATATACTTAAAATAAATAAATAAATCTTAAAATTTAAAAAAAAAAAAGAATGCCTCTAAGAAAAAATATGAAAAGGTATTATCAAGAACAGTCACAGACTGTTTAGGTTGTCCATTAGCAGGACACAACAGGTGTTGGTCTTTCAAAGGTACTAATTGCCCTACCTTTAAAATGGTTAACTAGCCATGAAAAAAATGAATAAAAATATTTTTGAATGATAAGTTACCAAAGCATACTTGCCTTGATGGCATAAGATGAAGCATGGGATTTCTTTTTTCCCCTTCCCTTCTTCTTCTTGCTCCAGCTCCGCTCACTTTAGCCCAAGGGTTTATTTATTTGTTATATGTAAGTACATTGTAGCTGTCTTCAGATACACCATAAGAGGGCATCGGATCTCACTATGGATGGTTGCTGGGATTTGAACTCATGACCTCCGGAAGAACAGTCAGTGCTCTTAACCACTGAGCCATCTCACCAGCCTGAAACATAGGATTTCTTAAACTATTGTCTTAACTCCGTGTTAGAATTTTAGACTGCAGATTTCCACATAGTGCATGCCATCTTGGACACCAGCTTTTGAGTCTTCTTTTAAGTAAAAGGAATATTTTTGTTGTTTGGCATTAAAAACACAGTTAAGGGGCTGGAGGGATGGCTCAGCGGTTAAGAGCATGGACTGCTGTTCCAGAGGTCCTGAGTTCAATTCCCAGCAACCACATGGTGGCTCACAACCATCTATAATGGGGATCTGATGCCCTCTTCTGATATGTCTGAAGATAAGAACAGTATACTCACATACATGAAATAAATACATCTTTAAAAAAAAAGCAAACAAAAAAACAAAAAAACAAAACACAGTTAGGGGATTTAAAATGTTTTAAGTAAATTCAAAGGGTTACTACAACTCAATGATTTGGAGATAAGATACAATATTCGAGTGGTAGGCCATGCCTTCAATCCTAGCAAAGACAGGCAGATCTCTGTAAACAAGCTGGTTTCTAAATTCTAGAGTTACAGTGAACAAGGTGGTGGTGGTGGTGCACACCTTTAATCACAATACTTGGAAGGCAGAGGCAGGTGGACAAGAATTACAATGATTTAAATTTAGAAGCTTCTTATAAAAGGCAGACTGAAATTCAAAGTGAATGTCCTTTGTGATCTGAAAATAAATACACTCAAACCTTGAATATATATATAAAAAGAAAAAGGACAACATAGATATGTTTATCTGCTAAGGTATATTTAATTTCAAATATTTGAAAGGAAATTTTTAAAAATTTCAGTTGAATGATAATACTTATTCTTTTGCCAAAAACCATTTTGCCCTAGGAAAAATATAATCTGCCAAAAAAAAAAAAATCCCCCAGGGTTAGGGCAGGGGTTTGTTTTTTATCTTTCCAGAAGAATAAAAGCCTCCAACTCAGGAATCTGGAGACCACTGGACAAGTGAGACATGAAGAATAAAGGCGGTTCATCAAGAGAAAATGCACTAAGAAAAAGAATAAACTGGCCAAATACTATCCCTGCCCTCTATAGACCTAAGTGACAAATGGTCTTTATGTAGTCCCAATTTAATTAAAAACTAAAGCTGGCTTTGGGGTTGGAGTGTGGCTCTCTCCTTCTATAAACCCACTCATGCTTGTTAAAGGAAAACCCAAAATCTCTGTCTCATCAGAAAAACCACCTGGTATGGGACAGAGGAAAACAAAAAATAAGGGACTATTCTATTGCCACTAAGTGCATAATGTTTTGGTTTTCATTTGAATATCTAAAACTTCTCTTAAAGTATGAATACTATCTCAAAATGTATAAGATTATTATGTGTATATAAACTTTTCTGTCGTGTTCCTAGTAGTCATAAAGAATTCTAACTAATTCTAGAAATAAGTGTCATCTGTCTTCCTGTATGTGTTTACAGGTTTGAGTCTGAAACGAGGAACTAGGAACAAAGATTGTGTACCTCGGATGTACTTAACAGATTGTGGTCCTCAAACATTTCTGAGATTTGCTGAATATGGCATTTAAAATGTTTAGGTCTTGGGGCTGGAGAGATGGCTCAGCGGTTAAGAACACAGACTGCTCTTCCAGAGGTCCTGAGTTCAAATCCCAGCAACCACATGGTGGCTCACAACCATCCGTAATGAGATTGGATGCCCTCTTCTGGTGTGTCTGAAGACAGCTACAATGTACTCATCAATAAAATAAATAAATAAATATTTAAAAAAAAATGTTTAGGTCTTCTACCAATCCTAACAGTAACCTGTTAGGTTTTCAAGAAGATGATGGGGTTCCATAATGACAAATTCACCTGGATTCTGGTAACTCTAACCACTGGGGAAAACTGCCCCATGCTCCTTTTGCCACCAGGTTCTGTACAAACAGTGGACACTTTTTGGGTTGACTGCTATGTTCTACCTAGCCAGGATAGCCACTAAGCTGACAAACACCATCCAAAGATCAGTTTCCGACTACAAACTGTTCAGGATGCTCAAATTGCTGAGTTCATAGAGACTAACATGAACATTGTACAGAACTTTGAGCTCAAAAATACTTAATCCTAAAACTGCCAAAACCAACCAAGGTGGACATTGTGGAAAACTTGGCAGAAATAGTTTCATTGTTTTAATCAGTTTTACTGTGTTACAGTTTCCTTTTTGTTTAGACAAAAAAGGGGGTGTGGACATAGGAATGATATAGAAATAATAGAAAAAAGAGTAGATTATTGAATCTACTCTTATAGATCTTTGTATATGATACAAATTAGGTTATATTTGGTACATTGTATAGATATTTGTATATTGATTTAAAAAGTAACATTATATTTTAGTTACTATATAGTATCAACTTTTTAAAAGGTATTGTAGCTATGTTATTCTTAAAAATGTAAAGTGACATTCTATTCCTTTGAAAGCTACTATTATAAACTGTTTAGGATAATTAAGAAATGTAAGTTAGGGGCTGGAGAGATGGCTCAGTGGTTAAGAGCACTGACTGTTCTTCCAGAGGTCCTGAGTTCAATTCCCAGCAACCACATGGTGGCTCACAACCGTCTATAATGGGATCTGATGCCCTCTTCTGATATATCTGAAGACAGCTACAAGATACCTGTATAAATAAAATAAATAAATCTTAAAAAAAAGATAGACTCTCGATTAATTTTTTAAAAAAAGAAATGCAAATTAATTGTTGATCAAACTTGTGGTTATGTTAGATACTAGTTTAGTTAATCACAGGTGTTCTCTAAGTTAATCAGATAGGAAATGTCTAGAAACAAGCATCATTTGCCTATTCAAATATACTGAGATAGATAGGCGGTCTTCACAAACCTCAGAGATCTATGGAATATGGCATTTAAAGATTTTTATTAATTTGAGACCTTTTGACAGTGAGACATGTCAAGTCATGTCAACACCTCCATTCTTCTTCAAAGAAGATGAAGAGCATCAAAGAATTTCCTTAGGGAGTTTGCTTCAAATGTGGCAAGCTGCCACTGGGCAAGAAACTTCCCGTGCCTCAACTTCTAACAGTATGCTACCAAGCTGTGGACAAGTAGGACACAAGAAAAGTCTACTGCCAAACTCTGCCAGGACAACGTAGAAAAGTCGATCATAATTCCTGTTTCACAAAAAACAAAAAAACAAAAAAAAAAAGCCAAATATTCTGGGCTAATAGGCCAAAGAGATGGATGCTCCAACACTGCATAGCAATCATAATGACCGTTCAGGTGACAAGCCCTCTCTGTCATTCTATAGCTTTGGAAGGTGCATGCTCTGCACTTCCTGTTTATTCAGGTAATATTTATCGTTTTCAGGTCTTGAATGGGGTTGAAGACTAAATAGGTATAGTCTCACAGTTAAGCTTAAGTTGTTTTTTTGTTTTTTCCCCAAAAGCAGAATCATTAAATCAGAGCAACTGAAGAGCTGCAGTCACTCAATGGGAGAAGAGGCAGATGGCAGAGGGGTCTTGTGGTTTTTGTAGTATACTAGATCACTAAACTATAGTTACATCATGTTGTCAAAGCATTCTTTAGAAAAACATTTAAGTGCTAAAATTATCTTGAGTAAACTGGTCAGTGGTCATAAACACCAGCCATAAAATTTCTATACAATGTGTCCCTGACCTCAAGGTTATTAGTTAAGCTTGATGCTTAACTGCTACCTCCTCGATTCATGAATCCCTTAGGCACAGTAATTAAAACTTAAAACAGAGCTTTGGCTCTCACAAAAATTGCAAAAGAAAAAAAAATCACTAGGGGATTAAAGAGCACCAGAAGCATTTACAGAGAAGTCGGAAATGTACAAAGAGATTTGATGTCACTTATTTTGGAGACAGTATCATTATACCCGTGGCCAGGCTATCCTCAAAGTCACTGAGATCCTCCTGCCCCTGCCTCCTGACACAATAGCCACTTTTTAACATTTGTTAAATAAGACATAGATCAAGGACCAGAGAGCAATTATTGATTGAAAAAGGAATAATCTAATTTTAATAGTCAAGTGAAATGATAGAGAAAATGAGTCTTGACAAATAAGTTTCTTTTTACTTCTGTCACTCAGGTTTGGAATTTTCCAAGCATTCAGAAGGTTGAGGAAGGAGGATCATGAGTTTGAGGCCAGTCTGGACACGTCTCAACCCCAAATTACCCAAACAAGATCCAGGATATAGCTCACTGATAGAATACTTGTCTATATGCAGATGTTCCCACAAAACAAGCAAACAAAAATAACACACAAGCAATTTTCTTCTAAACAAAAGGTTTCACATATTTATTACTGAACTACTGAATGAACCCACAAGAGCACAGAAAGAAAGAAAACTTATATTCCTAATAAACACACTCAGCTGTCCAGACAATGGTAATGTAAACTTGATACAGTAAGTGAATGGTAACCTTCAGACAGCCTAAGTACATGTGGTTCCTTATAGCCCCAATTTGGTTCGGCTCCAATGTCTCCGCTTTTTTATTGCCAGCTTTCATCTGAACCCACTGGGGAATGGGACGATTTTGCTTTTGTTTCTTAGCCAGGAATCGCTTGGTCTTATGAGAAGCCATGGTGAAGAACCAAGTCAGGCAGGCACACACTTCCAAAGGTGGGGTGGAATTGAGCGCCTGACTCTGCTGGGTTTCCTGTGAGCACTCGCTATACCGGGGTAGCCCTGGACCCCACATCAGAACAGCTACGACGGCTTGGCCAAGCTTAAGTTTTTTAGGATTTAAAAAAAAAGTTTCACGATCCTAAAAGATATTTTTAGGTTGATAAATTCAAGTTATGATTGAAACTGATTTAGGTACAGAACTTTGGACTCACCACGATAGAGTACTTTCTCCAAGATTGCCAAATGCAATTGGACTGGGCATTGTAAATTAATTCTTACCATATAGTATATATTGGTGTTAGACAAAGGGTCTTTTATTTAGGCAAAAAGGAGGGGAAATATTGCAGGATATTTGATCACATTGTTCACCCCAAGACTGTAAACTGGAAAAACCTTGTGGTGTGGTTCAGCCCTAGCACACACCTTTTATCTAAGAGCTTTCTGTTTATTGTAAACAAATAGTTACGGTGTGGTTCAACCCTAGCACACACCTTTAACCCAAGAGCTTTTTGTGTAAGAAGCTAAATAAAGTCGATGGATAGCCAAGAGACACAGCAAACAACCAGTTGACAGGGAATGAACATAAGAAAATCTAGGAAAGCCGGGCGGTGGTGGCGCACGCCTTTAATCCCAGCACTTGGGAGGCAGAGGCAGGCGGATTTCTGAGTTCGAGGCCAGCCTGGTCTACAGAGTGAGTTCCAGGACAGCCAGGGCTGCACAGAGAAACCCTGTCTCGAAAAACCAAACCAAACCAAAACAACAACAACAAAAAAATCCAGGAAAGAGAATGGAGGGTCTTTGGGTTGAAGGGTATTTAAGACAGCATGTAGAAGAAGAAGATGCTTTTTCCTTCTGAGATATCAGTTGAGGAGAAAAGTCATCTGGATGCTTTCTCTGCCTCTCTGAGCGAGCAGGTTTTCACCCCAGAGTCTTCATTGGTAGAATCAAATAGCTGGACTTCTTGTTTTTAAAAACAACAGTCCTCACAGCAGGGAGTGTGGAGGCATGCAGGCGAGGCAGACTTGGTAGACGACAGTTCTAAATCCAGATCTGCAGTGGGCAGAAAAAGAAACACTGGGTCTGGCTTGGGCTTTTGAAACCTCAAAGCCAACCCCTAAGTGACACATTTTCTCAAACAAGGCCAGATCTCCTAATCCTTTTAAATAGTGCTGGTTCCTAGCCGTTTAAATATATGAACATATGGGGTCATTCTTATTCAGACACCACACCCAGCTACAGTAAATAGAGCATAAGCATGCTCTATTTATTTTAAGAGTCATCCATCACAGGTGGTGAGATGCCTCAGCAGGGAAGGATGCTTGGAGTTCTGTCCTCTGACCCCTCATGGTGAAGAGGAGGGAACCCACTCCTGAAAAACTGTCTTCTGGTTTCTACACACTGTCCATGGCGTACTCCCTACATCAGATAAATAAATGTAAAAGAATGATCAGCCATTATAGACAGCTGAATCTCTTACCATCCATGCATACCTCGTCTTGTCTTCCCCCCATCCTTTTTGCTCCCACGAGTATTTTGAATTTCATCCACATATTATCACATTCTTTTGTCTAAGTGATTTTTAAACAATTTTTGTTTACTTTCTGACAAGATTATTTATTTATTTTATATATATGAATACACTGTAGCTGTCTTCAGACACATCAGAAAAGGGCATCAGACCCCATGACAGATGGTTGTGAGCCACCATGTGGTTGCTGGGAATTGAACTCAGGACCTCTGGAAGGACAGCCAGTGCTCTTAACCACTGAACCATCTCTCTAGCTCCATCATCTAAGCGCTTTTTGTGTCAGCTAGAAACCGTTGTTGATTTGCTTGTTGAGCAGTTGCCTTGCACTGAACTACATTCGGGGGGAAACAGGAATTTAAAAACCACAAACATGCTCCCTACTCTCTGACTGTATCCAAATGGTGGTGGAGTTATCAGCTGAGTGACCTAAGTTACTGGCCTTCTTAGGTATGTAGTTCTCAGTTGCTTAATTGACCCCTGTCTTAGTTTCATCACAGGAAAGTTAACCGGCATGATAGTGATACTGAATATGGTTGTTGTAAAGAGTATTTGGGTAAGGTGGAGAGATCTGGTCATCAGAATGATTTATTACAGTTGGATACACCCCGTTAATTGCTGAAAAGTGACTCTGTGTTTACACTAGTATTTAAAGGAGAAGGAAATTACAAAACTAACTTGAGTATAGTTGACATTGTCAAGCCATCATTTCATTTGGAAAACTGACGAAGGGGAAGAATTAGGCCTTTATTTACTTTTTAAATAGAAACTGTTTTAGGGTCACTATACAGCTCCTCCTGTTTATAAAAGGAACATTTGATTACAGAAGACTGACCGCTAAGTTCAGGTTACATGAAATTAGAAAACCATGGGAGTTTTTGTTGTTGTTGTTTGTTTGTTTTGGGTTTTTGTTTGTTTTGTTTTTGCTTTTTTTTTTTGCCCCTAAGGACAATATTTATTCACTGAAGTATAAGATTACGTCATAGCTTAATGCCTGACACTAGTTAGGCAGGCCATATATCTCATTTTGTATGAGATGGTCCCAGTTGATGATTGCTGTCCACATGTGATTTTTCTTTCCCCTTCTCTTCTCACTCTCGCTCCGTCCTGCTCGCCCCTGCCCAGTTCGCTCCGTCCCCATATGTAATTATTGATATCCATTTTCCTCCCAAGGTGAAGTTTGTGTGACAATCGATAGAACCGGTCTATTGAAAGGTGTTTTAGATACCTTTCTTTTCAGAGTGACGGAACACCTGAAAGAAACCAGTGAGTGAGGAAGGATTTATTTTGGCTCAGACTTGTAGGGGCTACAGTTTATCATGGCCCAGAAGGATTAGAGGCTTGGCTCTGTGTAGCTTGGAGTGTGGGGAAACTTATTCACATCTCAGCAGATCAGGACAGAGAAAAGTCAGTTGAAAGCAGTCTGGGCTCTAACCCTCAGAGACTACTTCCCGTGGCGAGAGCTCCGCCTCTCAGAGGTTCCACAGCCAACTAAAGCCTTCACATCCAGTTTCAACAGCCCGGGAACAAATGCTTAAACACATGAGCATGCACAAACTATTAATAGTGAAAACAAAAGCATTTGAGTGATGTAACAGCCTGTTCCTTTGTAACGGCCCATTCTGCTACTTTGTAATGGCCCGTTCTGCTGCTCCAGTCTGCAGGCCAGGGTCTAGCAAGAGAGAGAGTGGGTACAGAGGGGTGAGAAAAGCAAAAGATGGATACAAGACAGAGTCTGGTCAAGTTTCTTCTCTTTATTGAAAAAAAGGTCCTGGGTGATTATAGTCTTTACCACGTGCCTTGCCCTTGTGGACAAGCTCAACTGAAGGCACTATGTCACGTGCCTTGTAGCCATGGATACCATGTGTACCTTGCAGCTGGTGGCACTAAACAGCAAAACAAGATATGTGAGAAAAACAAGATGTTTATCAGAGTGTGCTCAGCTGTTGCGGGCTGTTGAAAACAAGTCTCTTGTCAGGGTATATGGCTCGAGATGGCTGTAAAGATGATAGCCACTTTCGGCTAAGAGTTGGCTCCCAACAGAGTGAGGCCAAGATAATATTATGCGGGAAACAATTTGGTTATGGTGGAAGGTTCAAGCTGCCATCACTTTTCACCAGTGTCAATCTTGGCATCACAAAGGATGAAACAACCAGATATTTGTCTCTTCATGTGAAACAGATAAATACACAATACAATCAATGAGCTACTTTAATAAAATGTTTGATTTTTTTATTATTGTTATTATTTTATTGGGTTTTCAAGACAGGTTTCTTTATCTGTAGCCCTGGCTGTCCTAGAACTCATTCTGTAGACCAGTCTGGCCTCAAACTCAGAGAAAGCCACCTGCCTCTGCCTTCTGAGTGCTGAGATTAAAGGCATGTACCACTCCCTCCACCCCTCAACCCCCAGCTAAAATGTTCAATATAAATTTGATGCAGTGGTATATAACTGTAATCTCCTCATTCAGAATCTGAGGCAGAAGAACTAAAAGAGAATCTGAGGCCAGCTTAGGCTCATAGAAAAGCCTTATTTTCAGAACACCACCTAACAAATAAACTACAAGATCCTATCCAATATTTAGAGGAAGCAATCAGACAGATCCAGAGGTAAAACTGGTCCTGTCCTCACCAAGTCAGCATTAGAATAAAAGGACTGCTATAGGTTACAAGTGTCTTTTAGGAGACATAGCACCTAGATCTAGTCTTTGGTTCTAAATTGAATCCTGATTTGGGCAAAGCAGCTGAAAGGAACATTTTGGAGGCAGCTATGGAAATCAGTTGGATTTGGAATTACTGATAATTCTTAGGTACAATTATTTTTACTATGTAGAAAATTTGTGAGTTTTTTAAAAGATGGATTCTTCTCTCATATGTACAATACACCCTGACCAGTTTCCCCTTCCTCTACTCCTCCCAACTCTCTCTCAACTCCCTCTGCCCCAGATCCACCCTCCCGCCACTTCCCCCACTTTTTCCTTCAGAAAGAAGCAGGTCTCCAAGAGACAACAACCAAATAAAACAAGATACCATAAGACATGGCAAAAGCCATATCAAGGCTCATATCAGACCCAATAGGAGAAAAAGAGTCCCAAGAACAGGTGGGAGTCAGAGACACACCTGCTCCCACTGTTCCACGTCCCACACCAAGATTATAGCCATAGCACATGTGCAGAGGTTGTAGTGCAGACTCCTACAGGCCCCGTGTTTCCCACTTCAGTCTCTGCTAGCCCGCATAAAACCTGCTTACTTAATTCAGTGGGTCATGTTCTCCGGTCTCCTCCATTCCCTCTGACTTACAGTCTTTCCTCCCCCTCTTCCCTGGGGGCTCCCTGAGCTTGGAGGAGAGGGACCCAATGGAGACGTCCAATTTAGACTCTGTTGCCGAGTAATGTCTGGCTGTGGGTCTCGGCACCTGCTCCCCTCTGTCTCGACCCAGTTTTCCCCCCCCGCCCCCTTTCAGTGAAGAGTTGTTCAATTTCCTTAAGTTTGTAGGCTTTCTGTTTTTCTGTTGTTGTTGAAATCCAGCTTTAATCCACTGTGGTCTGTTAAAGATTCTGGGAGTTGTTTCAATTTTCTTCTATCTATTGAGGCTTGCTTTGTGTCCAAGTACGTGGTCAGTTTTAGAAAAGGTTCCATGAGGTGCTGAGAAGAAGGTATACTTACTTTTTTTGTGTTTGGGTAAAATGTACTGTAAATATTATTTAGGTCCATTTGGTTTATGAAGTCAATTAGCTCCAGCTTTTCTCTGTTTTTAGTTTTTATTTGAAAAGTCTGTCCACTGGTGAGAGTAAGTTATTGAGGTCTCTCACTAGTTGTATGTGAGGGTCGATGATATGTGTTTTTAAAGCTGTAGCAGTGTTTTATTTACAAAAGTGGGTGCCCTTGTATTTGGGTCACAGATGTTAAGAATTGAAATGTCACCGTCAATTTTTTCTTTGGTGAGTAGATAGTATCCTTCCCCATCTCTTTTGGTTAATTGGTTTGAAGTCTTTTTTTAATATATTAAGATAGCAACACAAGATTATTGTTTAGATCCGTTTGATCAGAAAATACTTTTCCAATCCTTTACCCTGAGGTAATGTCCATCCTTGATGTTAACTTGTGTTTCTTGTATGCAGCAGAAGGATGGATCCTGCCTTCACGTCCATTCTGTTAGTCTCTTTTCACTGGGGAATTCAGACCATTGATATTGAGACATATCAATGGCCGATGATTTTTAATTTGTTGTTGTTATTGATGGTGGTGTGAGTGTGTGTGCTTTCCTTCTTTTGGTTTTGCTGGTGTGAGGGTTTTTTTTTCTCATGTTTTCATGGATGTAGTTAACCTCCTTGGATTGGAGTTTTCTTTCTAGCACCTTCTGTAGGGCAGGCTTTGTAGATAGATATTGCTTAAATTTGACTTTATCATAGGATGTCTTATTTTTTTCATCTATGGTGATTGCATGTTTTGCTTGATATAGTATCTGGGCTGGCATCTGTGGTCCTTTTTAGCTTTTAAAGTCTCCATTGAGAGGTTGCATGCAATTCTAATAGGTTTGCCTTTATATGTTACTCGTGAGAGGACTGAGTTAGCCAGAGCCAGGCTGACTCCATGACAGGCAGTAAATTGGCAGTTTGGGAGACTAGGCCTAAGTTTCTGTTCCCAGAAATAAAAACCTGGATCCAGGAACATGTGTTCAGCTAACTACAGCCGTGGGCAGCCAATCCGAGGACACCTTGACGTCTGGCCTGTATTAAGAATAGGTAGCTAGAATGAGTAAGCAATCCCCTGGGAAGTCTTCAGAACCTAACTAATTGTAGAATTAGTCAGATCCCTAAAGATAGAGCTAACCAATCAAGATAAAAGGTCACATACCCCTCCCTGGAATTCCCCTGACAATAAAAGCTGGGCCTGCAAGTCCACCAGAGGTCTCCATTCCCAAATGGGAAGAACCATGCATGCAAAAAATTCAGCTGAATAAACGATCTTTGCTTCTGCATACTATTTGAGTATAGGGTATCATTCTTTAGCGATTCTTTGACCCTAACACTTAGTCTTTTTCCCTTGCAGCTTTTAATATTCTTTCTTTATTCTGTATGTTTACTGTTTGGATTATGATATGGGGAGGGGACTTTCTTTTCTGGTCCAATATATTTGGTGTTCTGTATACTACTTGTACCTTTGTTGGCATCTTTTTCTTTAAGTTAGGAAAATTTTTCTCTCATAACTTTGTTGAAAATAATTTCTGGAACTTCAAGCTGGGTTTTTTTTTTTTTTTTACTTCCATTTTTACTTCCTCTGTTCCTCTCATTCTTAGGTTTGGACTTTTCATGGTGTCCCAGACTTCCTGGATGTTTTGTGTCAGGAATTGTTTTAGATACATTTTCTTTGACCAGTGTATCCTTTTTCTCTGATATTCTTCCATGCTCCAGAGCCTCTCTTGTCATCTCTTGGGTTGTGTTGGTGACATTTGCCTCTGTAGTTCCTGATCTGATTCCTGAACTTTTCATTTCCAGTTCCCTATTTTCGTTTACTTTATCATTTCTATTTTCATTTGCAGATCAAATGAAAATTTGAATAGCTTTATTCATTTCCTTCAACTGGTATTTGTTTTTTTCTTTGCTTTCTTTGAAGGATTTCTCATTTCCTCCCGTTGTTTGTTTGTGGTTTTTTGGCTTTCTCCGAGGGATTTATTCAATGCCTCTTTAGTAACTTCCATCATCTCAATCTAGTTGGTTTCAGGGTCTTTTTCTCATGCTTCAGTTGTGTTGGAATATTTAGGGCCTGCTGTGGTAGGATAGCTGGGTTCTAGTGGACACATACCGCCCTGACTGTTAGTGTGCTCTTAGACTGGTTTCTAGGAAACTGGATTTGGGGTGATTATAGGTCTAGGTGCTGCTTTCTGGGTTTGTCTTTGTCGGGTGGGTGTTTTGTTCCTTGGTTTCTATGATGGTTATTCTTGGTTGTAAACTTGAACAAATCTGCAGTGGACTCCAGATTTGTATTCAGAAATGGAGGGTACACCTGTGGGAGATTTCTTTGGCTTGGTTTGAAGTGAGTGAATCCACTTATGGTCTGCACCTTTGAGTAGGAAGACAAACCTTTGATCCAGATCTTGTGGAGGAAAGACACAGCTTTAATCTGGGCCATGCCTCCTGCTAGAAGCCTATATAAGGAACCTTTTGCTCTTTGCCTGCTGATTCTAGTCTTGCTAGTACATCTGCTCCTTCACTGGCACTGCAGCCTACTTCTTTGGGATTCAAGCATAGAGAGAAGGCCAGCTGAGATACCCAGCCTTGTGGGACTGAGAAACTACTAAATTATTGGACTTTCCATACACAGCTAGGCATCATTGGGTTATCTGGACTGCAGCCTGTAAGTCATTACAACAAATTCCCTTTATGAGGACAGAGAGAGAGAGAGAGAGAGAGAGAGAGAGAGAGAGAGAGAGAGAGATTCCATAAATTCTGTGGCTCTAGGGAACTATTAATACAATAATACAATAGTTTCTGTTTCCTGTCTGGATATTTAGAGTGTGTTGGCTTGGTGTCGCCTGTTTTACTGGCCAGCTAGGATGCTGTGTTTATGGGGAGCACTTGCTGTGCTGGAGGTTGGGGAAGGTGAGGCTGGAAGTGTCGTGGTCCCATGGATCCAACACAGGCATGGACAGTGGAGAAGACAGGCTGCAATTGGTGTTTTGTTACAGCACTAGGGAAGACCCTGAGGACTGGGTCTGTGGGAACACAGAGAGTGGAGAAGGGCCGCAGGTCTTCTGGTTTTTCGATACAGGGTTTCTCTGTGTAGCCCTGGCTGTCCTGGAACTCACTCTGTAGGCCAGGCTGACCTCAAACTCAGAGATCTGCCTGCCTATGCCTCCCAAGCACTAGGATTAAAGGTGTACACTGCCATTGCCCATCGAACACTACAGAGCTTTTACGGATTCGTATTGAAATATAGAGGAGATGTCTTAGAGTTAATAATGTAGTTATGATGAAACACCATGACCAAAAGCTACTTGGGGAAGAGAGGGTTTTACATGTCTACTTCCACATCAGTATTTGTCATCAAAGGAAGTCAGGCCAGGAACTCAAATAGAGCAGGAACCTGGAGGCAGGAGCTGATGCACAGGCCATGGAGAGGTACTGCTTACTGGTTTGTTTCCCATGGCTTGCTCAGCCTGCTTTCTTATAGAACCCAGGACCACCAGCCCAGGGTGGTCCTACTCACAATGGACTGGATCCTCCCACATCATCAACTAAGAAATTTTCTACAGGCTTGCCTGCAATCTGATCTTATGGAGGCATTTTCTCAATTGAGGCTCTGTACTCTCTGATGACTCTAGTTGACATAGAACTATCCAACACATTGGGATATGTTGGGATTTGCTTCAAAATAATTCAGCACTAAATAAATAGTCAGGCAGTGTTGGCACATGCCTTTAATCCTGGCCCTTGGGAAGCAGAGCTGGAGGATCTCTGAGTTTGAAGACAGCCTGGTCTATAGAGTGAGTTCCAGGACAGTCAAGACTACACAGACAAACTCTCAAAAAAAACAAGACAAAACAACAGACAAACAACCAAAACACAACAACAACAACAACCCCCAAATAAATAAATAAAAGAAGTTCACAGGATAAACTAAGATACAATATGAAAATGTCACCTAAATAATCTTCAATGTGCCACTGTAGTAACATGTTGCTAGTGTTAGGGCCTCGATAACTGGGGCATCAGGTTAGGTTTTCTCTCTGGAGAGTGTTTCCTAGAGGAACTGGTGTATAGTTTGGGCCCTAGAGAGCCTTGTGGCATTGATTCCTGTACCTATATACCTAGCTGTTGTGTGACTCCTTCCTTCCAACCCTATGAGTGTGGCCCACCGCTTTAGGTTGGGACTTACCATCTGGCTTCTATAGAACAGAATGAGAATAGAAATCTTTTTTGTTTGGTTGGTTTTGTTTTTGCCATCAAGTTACAGAAGGCTGTGGTTTCTAACATCCAGTTCTTCTTAGCCGGTGCTGAGTGACACTGTCATGTTACGTGTTACAGTGATCTCCACAGAGAGAGCCTGTTAGGGCAGGACAGCAGGTCTTCCTGCCCGTAGATGGCATACATTCTTACCTTCGTCACTGGTACATACTCTACTTGTGTGAACTTGGAATTCTCTCCTGCAGTCACAACAGCTTGCATAGAGTGGATTCCTGTGTTGGTCTGTACAATACTACTTGTACAGACTGAAAAAGTGTATGTGAGGTGGGTTTGGGTGAATATAGTGCACACATTGATTGCTTCATGCTCTTCCTAACAAGGGCATGCTCCAGAAGCTACCTGCAGATTAACTATACTGTTAAAGAGACAGACACGTGCTGGTCAGTTGAGGTGCTTAATACCTATCATCTCAGCACTTGAAAGCCTGAGGCAGGGGGATCACTGCAGAGTCTGATGATGGCCTTAACAATGTAGTGAGTTTATGGCTAGCCTGGGTAACAGAATGAGACCACGTCTCAACACAAAACACCCCAAAAATTTACGACAAAGTGTTCTTGCTACATATCAGTTGAGTTACCTCATAGTTTCAGGTCTGAAGGAGACCATCAAGGGGAAGTGAGACTTTCTTGTCCTAAATTCCACAATTAGGTTATAGGCCAATGAAATGACTAGTCTAGGAAAGTACTGCCTCATCTTCTAGTTCTTTCTGAAAAGTTCTGCCAACTGGGGACCAGGCATATGTATATGAACCTGTGGGAGCCATTTTGATTCAGACCACTGCAGGATCACACTCTGGCTTCATAGCAAGCATATTCATCTGTTGAGTTGAGCTGGCTCCATGTTCACATATATTTAATCAATTAAAATAGATAATACAGGGATAGGGAGAGGGCCCAGCAGTTAAGAACACACTCTTCCTTTCTCAGGACCTGAATTCAGTTCCCAGTCCTCATGTGGGACGGCTCACTACTGCCTGCAGTTACATCTCTGGGGGCTCTGACACCTCTGGCCTTCCGGGGCACATATGGTCATGTGCATATACCCACACACAGCTACACATATACACTTAATTAGAGCCAAATAAATCTTTTTAAACGATAATATTATCTGCAATTTAAAAAGTCTTGGTACAAATAATAAAAATTAACAGATATTAAAACTTTTGCATTCCTTTAAAAGTTTCTTAAAACTAACAGTATATATATATATATACATGTATACGTATATATGTGCCAATGGACTCCATTTGGAGTTATTTTTAGCACAGTGGATTAGTGTGAATCGAGGCATTTACATTAAGGTTATTTTCAGAACAGGAGGCTAGGTACTGAGGATACATGCTACTGTTGTTAAGGAGATTGGACCTATCTTCCTGCTTCTTCGGACTACAGTTTGTTCAATGCCGCTGACTCTTTCCTCCTCTAACTCCCCAGACTCAGTCTTTAGCCTTTATCCTGTTGTTATTATCCTTAATTGAGTTTGAACGTTTAACTGCAATTCAACAAAGCATTGGTGTTTTTAATTGAATGTTAATACATACACAATAAAATCTATTTAAAGTGCAAAATTTGGCAAGTTCTAATATGGTTTAATCCCACATTTTCAGCATCAATAGAGAATTTCAGTTCCTCAAATTCACTTCCTCGTGTTAACTGTGAATCTTCTTTCTCTTTCTCCGGACTTGCCTATTATGGACATTTCAAATATATAGAGCAATATAGCAGTGGCCTTTTGTGTTTGGTTTCCTCTGCTTAATATACTTGCTTTCAAGGTCCATCTTTTTTTTTTTTTTTTTTTTTTTTTGGTGGGTGTTTCAAGCTGAAAAATATTCCATCATATGGCTACCCATTTTAAATCTATTTGCCAGCAGAAGAAGGTTATCCCCTTTTTTAGCATTATGAATAATGGTACTTATTGCTATTCGAGTACAAGTTTTTGAGTTGGTAGAATTACTCTGGACCACAGTGGGACTTTGATGTTACACTGTCTTGGGTTTAAGGCATTTACTAACTTCCTATATTTAGCAAGTAATTTAACATGTATTTCAATCCCACCCACAAATTGTGGCTATTTGTACTACTTGCTTGTTAGTAGGTTTCAAAGCATAAAGGAATCAACATTACGTAGCCAGCGTTTAGAATACTGCATGTATATATATATATATATGTATATGTATATGTATATATATATGTATATATATATACATATATATATGTATATATATATCTGAGTAAAATTTATCATTATTTTGAGTTCAGTAATGACAGTGGTCATTTTCACTATGCCATTGAAATCTCTGGGCCCAATTTTTTTTAAAGTTAAAAATATAGTATATTTATATTTACTTCAGGTATCAGGGTGTGTTAAGTTAGCTTTATTTTGAGATTGAAGGAGAAATGCTAACCGAAGGAGAAAAGCTGTAAATTGCAGAGGCTTCCCATCTCCAATTTACTTATTTTAGTGCAGTTAAATTATATAACACTTAGCCTGCAGTTGATTAGGTGAGCTGGAAGGTATGCTTGTAATTATTTAAGAACAAGCATATACAGCATAGTGATTTAAGCCTCTTGTTAATTGCAAGGATGAGAAATACTGCTTTCCCTAGCTACTCGGTAATTGGTTTAGGCGTAACCCAGTTCGATTTCGATTGGTTCATATAACGCACAAGGTCTCGGCCTGAGCTATTAGTGGCTAATATGGCTCCACATCTGGCCTGGAAGCCGCGCGGACACGTGGCTACGTTAGGATGGGCGGAACTTGGGAGGACCTAGCTTTTTTTGCCGCAAGTGGGCGCCACTTGTTCCTCCTTGCCAAAGTCTCATTTCCCATAAAGCCCCCAAGCGGCCAATCAACTGACAGTCTCAATACCGCTTTCAAAGTCGGCGGGCCCTTTGTCCAATAGTAAAACAAATGGCGCCCCAACGTCAAGATTGATGACTAGATTCATCAATCATCATATAGATCTCCGCAAGTCCCGCCTTATGTGCGTGGGATTGACGAGTCTTCCGACCAATTGGAAACGCCGGGTCGGCGGGTGGATGAACGCGGCTGTCTGTAATGGCGGAGCGTGGCGGGGACGGAGGGGAAGGCGAGCGATTCAACCCGGGGGAGCTGAGGTAAAGGGTGCCACCTTCCCTCACATCTAAGCGTGCTGGCGCCCCAGGGGCTGGGGCTGGCTTCGGAAACCCAAGGGGACGGAGGGAACGGGGGTCGCGGCGGCCAGGGGCCGGACCGCGTGGGGCTGGCGAAAGGGGGAAGGGAAGGCGGCTTGAATGAGAGCCGGGCCGGGGCTGGGCTGCGGCCTCCTGCGCGTGGTGGGGCGCATTTGCGTCCTTTGCGAGGCCCACAGCCCTGATGGGCGCGTCTCGGCCTCTGGCCGCGGCCCGCCTGCCATGGCGGGCCCGGCTGGCCGCTCCCCTCCGCCGCCCGGCCGGAGTGCCCGACCCGCCGCGGCCTCCTCCACGCCCTCCGCGGCCTCGCGCCGCCTGGCCTCCCGCGCCACATTCCCTAGCCCCGCTGCTTTCCTCCGACCCTCGTTTCCGATTCGTTTTCTTTTGTGAAGATTCGCAGCCCTGACCGTTTGCAGGGCCACGAAGCCGCTTCTCCAAGTCTTCCCTTCCCCGGATTCTCCACAACACGGCTTTGGAGGAGTTGCAGGCCCTTTTCACAGGCCAGAGGTGGTGCCAGGACAGTCGCTCGTCCACCCAGTAGTCGAGGGGACTTCTCAGAGGGGTTGAGGCCGTAGAACGAGCAAAGGTTGGAGTTGTGAATCCAGGAAGTGGCTCGGTCTGTCCGGGCCCCCTAGCCTGTGACTCGTCCCGTTCTACCCACGCCCCAGACTCACAGAGGCAGTGACCTTTCTTTCCATAACCTCACTCAGTACCTTACCCTTCGTGATTAAAGTTTGATCAGAGTGGTCGGGAAATGCGCTCTCTTTGTTTGATTTTTTTTTTTTTTAGGAGAAAAAAGAGGTCACTTATTTTATTTCCCTCTATGGGAAAAAATGCCATTTCAGATATTCAGTTCCCAATCTGAATTGTGCCCCTTTCACTGTTTAAAAGGAAGACAGCAGTGTTGATTTTGAGGACTCGTGTTTTCTAGAGTTCTGGGTGAAATTTTCTAAGGAAATGGAGATTAGTCTTGCTTAGAAGAAAATAATGGCTTTCAGGTTCAGAAAGTCACACACAGAAATTCCTTCTTTGGCAGGAACAAGGTTTTGTCTTATTTCGGAGGAAATGAATCTTGAATCTTTTCACTCCCATACATGTGTAGTGAATGACTAGAGTACATTTTCAGGGTCTCCCAGTATTATCGATGGAAAGTTTATTTTTTTATTTTGATCTCAAGAGTTTACTTTAGCTAGTCTCAGAGTCCTGGGGAGCTTTGCAGTGTGTCTTCAACCTTAAGAGTAATAGCCTTGGAGACTTATTCCTGGTAGTCTAGACTCCATAGACATTATTGCAAAGCTGATTCCAATAAGGCTTTAATTAAATAGCCTGCCGCAAGTATTTTGTTCCTTAGCTTCTGGGCTTAGAAATTGCTTGTGGAGCTATGTGTGGTGGCAAACTTGCTAATCGCAGCTTTCAGGAAGCTGAGACAGGAGGGTGGTAAATTTCTGGCCGGTTAGGTTACATCCTGAGCACGTTGTAGAGAGTTTATGATAAATGAGCTATTTATGTGGCTGTTTTTATGGCAGAAACTGCATTTGCTTTGCATTTGCATCCCATATATGTTTTATAATGGAGTCTATCATAGAATCCGAGAAATAAGATGTTTAGTAGATGTGCGGTAAATAACCTGTATTGAGAAATGGTCACTCTGTTGTCTTACTGGTTATTACGAATCCTGTGACAGTTACTGGGTAGGTCCTTGTTAGAAGGGGAAAAGTCCTTTGGTTCTATAGACTTTCTGGTTTAATTGAGGTTGGTACAAATTTGAAACTAAACTGGCCCCAACAAATGAGCAAATCAGCCTGTAGATATGAAGCACTGTGGAGATTGTTGGTTGGGTTTGTACTGATTCATTGTTTGCCTCCTGTGTATGTACGTAGCATCTTTAGTTTCTTGCCTATTCAGGTAAAAGATTTTCTCTAAGGAGTTTGCTTATTTGGATAGATTACTCCTAGAAAAATATATTTGTATTTCCTGGTCTTTGTTTTGGGGGAAAAAGAAAAGAAAGGCAAGTTCTCTTTATGCAAATAGACTTCTTGTTGGAAGTGGTAGGATATAGGGTCTCAAGTCCCCTGCAAATGCTTTAAATTCAGAAATCCAGTGTCATTCATATCCTCTGGTTGAGGGCCATGAAAGTATCTTTTGGAGTTTGTTAACTGCTGATACTATGACAAGGTACTTCAGACCTGGATTTCCTCACTGGTGAAAACAGGAATGCACTACTCTGGTATTACTAGAGAGTAGCTGCCTTAACTGGTGGTTTTTCCTTTGTAAAAAATGGCATTAAACTCATTTTGGGTTGCTGTAAAAATTAAGAGTACAGAAAATGCCCGCGTAACTATCCTGGTAACTAGGAAGTGTCCAGGGTTCATGATCATTATTAAACAGTATTGTATAGTATCAGTATACTAAAAGAAACTGTACAGGGATGGGTAAAGACAAGTGATGGAGTGCTTCATAGCATTTGCTTTACTTGAAAACTCAGAATGAGTGATGGCTCAGAGATGGCTTGTGAGACAGAGGCTAGAGGAACAGGTCGAGATGACATTTGTGCAGTCTAAATAATGAACAGTAGACAGTCATATGAAGATGTGGGGAGAACATGCCAAGCAGAGGGAACTAACTGTGAGCACAGGCTACAACATGATGAAGTTGATGTATTTGATGATCAGGCATACTGGAATCTGGAAATGTCCACAGTGTCCAGGTAAAATGAGGCCTGATAATAGCTGGGTAATAACATCTTTACAAAGCATTTCTGTCATTTGCTGTTCCAGGTGCTTCATCTGTTTATTTAGTCCTCACTGCAGACTTTGGTGAGGAAATGTTGGAAGCAGTGTATAACCTCAAGTTCTACATATACTTGACATCAGAAAACAGTAACAATAGACTATGGCAGCAGGATATTAATGGCAGATTTTAAAAAGAAATCTGGAAAATTAACTAAGTGCCTTATATGGATAAAGCACTATGAAGCATTAGGAATAATTGAAAAATGATAGCATATTTTACTGTGTATTGGCTATTACCTTAAATTGACAGGGATTATCTCATTGAACAGAACTCTGAGGTAGCTTTTATTTGAAGTCTTCATTCATTTACATGGTAGAAAATTCAGATGTGGAAATTACATAACTAGCCTGATAAAAAACAGCTGGTATGGCTTAATGGTTCTAGAGGCCAAATGCTGGCCAAATGCTTAATTTTGAGTTGGAAGCGCGAAGTATGAAATTTTAAAGAAATACTTAATCTAGATTTTTTTGAAGAAGGGAAGACTGACCAAAAGAATATCGTAAGTTTAAGTCCTTCCTTCCTTCCTTCCTTCCTTCCTTCCTTCCTTCCTTCCTTCCTTCCTTCCTTCCTTTTCCTCATCAAGACACGGTTTCTCTGTGTATGTAGCCTTGGGTGTTCTAGAACTTGCTCTGTAGACAAGGTGGCCTGGAATTCACAGAGATCCATCTGTTTCTGCCTCCTGAATCTGGCATTAAAAGTGTGCACCACCGCTAGGCTAAGGTACCTTTTAAACTAAGCCTGAAACTGTTTTTCCTGGTTAAGTTTGCCTTAAAGATATTCCAGGATGATACGACCTATACCTCCCCTATTCGCCTACCCCCAAAAGATACTCCTTAAGTAGTGGCTGGCAGAAGACACATCTTCCCACTTACAGTTAGTTGTTGCTTTTGACTCCTACTCAGTCAGACCTTTGCAGCATAGGCTTGTTGGTTAAATACACCTGGTATAGTGGTTTTTTTAGTCTCTCGTTCTCTTGACAGGCACTTTGGTTAATTTGGAATTCTTTTGATGTTAACAGAATTGAACTGTGATGTAAAGAATTTCAGAGCATAAAGGGTAATTGAAAGCAGAGTTGGAAAATGTAGGAAAGCTGCACAGAATTCAGAGTGAGGAGAAGAGCTTGTGATGCTAATGATTTTGTGTGTTGGTGTGTGAGGGAGAGAAAGTGCATCTGCGTGTCTGTATCTGCCTGTTATAGTGTGGCAGACAGAAGACAACCTTAGATGTCATCTACAGGAAGACAGCCCACTTCCTCTGAGATAGGGTCTCACACTGCCCTTAAACTCATGGTTAGACTACATTGGTGCCAGCAAGTACTAGGAATCTTCCTTTCTTTGCCTTCAAAGCACGAAGTACACCACCATGCTTGACATTTTTATAAGGATTTTGGGAAAAAACGTCAGAGATATATATATATATATATTTTTTTTTCATGGTTGAATCATCTCTCCAGTCCCTGATTATATTCAGATATGCATAAGAATATTATTGTTAATCTAGTTTTTTGAATATGGAAATGTGGTTTGTGTGTGTAATGTACAGACTTTAGCATCCCAAAAGATCTAGGTAGGAACTCTAATTGACTTTGGCAAGTTGAAGTTTAATAAGCATGTTTTCTTTTTAAAATTCCTTTTATTTAGAGGTGAGGATCTTGGATTGCCTAGAGTGATCTCAAACTTATGATCCTCCTGCCTCTTTCTCTCAGTCATTCTCCCTCCCCTAAACAGGATCTTACTATATAGTTCTTTCAGGTTTTTGAGACAGGGTTTCTCTGTGTAGCCCCCTGGCTGTCCTGGAACTTGCTTGTAGACCAGGCTGGTCTTGAACTCATATCCTCCTACCTCTGCCTCCTGAGAGCTGAGATTAAAGGCATGTGCCACCACTGCCTGGTGTCACTATGTAGATAGTTTGGCTGTTATGTTGACCAGGCTGGTCTCAGACTCACAAAAATCCTCCTCCCTCTGCCTCCCAAGTGCTGGGATTAAAGTGTTTACCATTATGCCCATCCTACCTCTTATGCTTGAATAGCTAGAACTGTAGCCATTAATCATCATTCCTAACTATAATAGAAATAATTATTTAAAAAGTTCTGTGTCTCATCCTTGTGTGGTAGGTTTGGTGCAGGCAGTATCACCAAAATATGTACTGGTTTATATAAACTTTTTCCTTTTGTTTTCAAGGTATGGTCTCTCTGTATAGCTCTGGCTATTCTGGAACTCACTATGTAGACCAGGCTGGCCTTGAACTCACAGAAATCTGCCTGCCTTTGTCTCCCGAGTGCACCACTATGCCTGGCCATGAATATTTATTTATTTTTATTTTATGTGTGTTGATGTTTTGCCTGCTTGTATGTCTGAGGGTGTCAGATCTGCTAGAACTGGTGTTACAGAGTGATGAGCTGCCATGTGAGTGCTGGAAAGTGAACTCTAAGTAAGAGCAGCCACTGTTCTTAACCATTGAGCCACCTCTCTAACACCATTTATGAGTGTTTAATGGGCCCTAGACCTTACAATGCACTGGAGATTTATGAGTGAACAAAATTCCTCTCTGAAGGGGCTTCCAGGAGGACACTGGCACTTGCTTTCAAGGTATGGTCTCTCTATATAGCTCTGGCTATTCTGGAACTCACTATGTAGACCGGGCTGGCCTTGAACTCACAGAAATCTGCCTGCCTTTGTCTCCCGAGTGCACCACTATGCCTGGCCATGAATATTTAAAGCTGGCCTTGCTTTACCACTGAACTAGCGCTGAGTGTTTGGACAGAGTATTTCCTTCTCTGTACTCTAGTTCCTTACCTGTAAAATGGGATTACCACTAGTGTTCACCTCATAGCCTCATAGAACTGTTAGTAAGTAGCAGTATTTGAAAAGAGCATAGTATTCTCCCTGGCACATACTCAGCACTTTTAGGGATGGTTCTTTTAATCACGTAGGGCAAAGGTCAATAATGCTGTTATGACAGTTATTTGTTCAAATGCCATGAAGAGAATACAGTAAGATGTTTGTCCAGAACCGTGAAGGAAAGGCTTTCTTCAGACAGATGATATTTGAAATGTCTTCGATTACATCTTTTCTCTTCTAATAAAAAATAGTTTTACATAATTTTATGTGTGCCACTCTGCATATGTGAAAGTCAGGACAACTTGCAGGAGTTTTCCTCTTGTGTGGCTCCCAGGGATTAAACTTTGGTCATCAGTCAGGGCAGCAAGCATTTAATCAGCCCTCGAGGAACAACTTTGGTAGTTCATGCTTTTAATTCCAGTGCTCGGGGAGTGGAGAAGAGGTGGAGGCAAGGAGATATCTGTGAGTTTGAGGCCATTCTAGTCTACATACATAGTGAGTTCTAGGACAGCCAGGGCTATGTAGAAACTCCTGTTAAGAAAAACTAAAAAAACAAAAAATGATATTTCAGACTTTAAAAATTATATAAAACGGAGACTTTTGCTTTATTTGCATGATGAATGCTCTTTTTAATTTTGAGCTGCTTGTGGTTAAGATACTTGGAAAGAGCTTGGTAGTGGTGGCACACACCTTTAATCCCAGCAGGAGAAGCAGAGTCAGGCTTACCTCTCTTGAGTTTGAGGCCAGCCTGGTTTATAGAGTTAGTTCCAGGGCAGCCAAGGCTACACAAAGAAATCTTGTCCCAAAACAAGCAAGCAAACAAACAAACAAATAAAAAGTTGGAGCATTTACCCCTAAATACATTTGTGTATTTTCTGAAACTACAGAAGTAACCTAGGTATCAACTTCTAAGTTGATTCTTCACTGAACAGCAGATCCTGCAATTTTTTATACAGTGTTGCCTCTGTTTGTATAAACCAGAGATAGTGTTGGGTTGTGGTTCTTTAGCCGTCTTTAACTTTTTCTATATGACACATATATGTCTGAGTAACACCCGTCCAGAACATTCATTTTTTAAAAGTGTGTGTGGATGTATGTGCATGTATATGTATAAACTACCACATAAATATGAAGGTCAGAGGGTAACTTGGGTGACTAGGTTCTTTTACCTTGTGGATCTGAGGATCAAAACATTGGTCACTAGGCTTGGTGGTTAAGTGCCTTTACCTGTTGAGTCTTCTGACTGTTCAGGAACATTCTGTATTCATTATTAGAGGTTGAATAGTCTTGGTTGGACTGAGTGGAGTGTCTCTCGGTCATACTTAATCATCTGTCCTTAGGTAGACAACATTAATTATGATAATGTAGTATTGTTTCATTTTCTGATAAGTGTGGGTTTCTTTTTTTCATTCTATCAATGTGACTGTAGGTACTATTGTAGGAAGGTATTTTAAAATCATCTAAATATTCTCCCTCATCTCTATTCTCACCTCATTTTTACCCAGTAGTTGCAAAGTAAGACTTTCCAACTCTTGTTTGCATTTGAGCCCTTTGAAAACTTCTATAATTCAGTATTGAGTAACTACTTTTGTAATTTTGAGACTCTGTTCACTGTTCTTTCACACAGGATGGCTCAACAGCAGGCCTTGAGGTTCCGAGGCCCAGCTCCCCCACCAAATGCCGTGATGCGAGGCCCGCCACCTCTCATGAGACCACCTCCTCCTTTTGGCATGATGAGAGGCCCTCCTCCACCACCCAGGCCCCCGTTTGGACGGCCTCCTTTTGATCCTAATATGCCACCAATGCCTCCCCCAGGAGGAATACCTCCACCCATGGGCCCACCACACCTCCAGGTAAAGAATTATAGAGGTTGCCATTTTGGTATTAGTTGGTATTAGTATCAATTTTATATACAGGTTTTGCCTTAAAATCCTGATTCTATTTATTTGTGTTTAAAGTTTTTTTTTTAACTGTATTTATTTTATGTGTATGAGTTTTGCCTCCATGTATGTAATTGTACAGCAGGTGTGCCAGTACCCATTGAGGCCAGAAGAGAGCACCCAATACTTCGATCTGGAGTTAAAGATGGTTGTAAGCCACAATGTGGGTGCTGGAAATCGCTGTCTCTCTAGCCCCTAAAGATCTATTTCAGTTTTTAAATGTTTTATGTTGTAAAGTTTTTTTTTTGTGCGTGTGTGTGTGTGTGTGCGTGCGCACGTGCATACCAGAAGAGAGCATTAGATCCCCTCTGCTGGAGTTAGCAAGCATGTATGAATCACTGGCCATGAATACTGGGAACCACACTCGGGTTCCCTAGAAGAGGAGTAGGCATTCTTAACCACTGACTCAGTTCTTGTTTTTTAAGTTTTTGAGACAAATTCTCAGTCTGTAGTTCTGGCTGGCCTTGACTTTACTCTGATCCTCCTGCCTTAGCTCTTAAATGCTGAGATTGTAGATGTGAGATACTTCAGCAGAAATTCAAGTTTTAATTACTTTGAATTTACTAAGGAGATGTCTGCATATATTTCTGTTGCTCCTTAAGTTATTAATATGCGGATCAGATCAGGAACTTAAGTGACAGAAAACTTGATTTTAATAGACTAGTTTGTATTTATCCTTAATAATTTTGTGAATTATCTTCTGAACCTGTCTTCTGTATAGGAAAAAGACTTTAAAGTTTTAGTATACTGAGTGGAAGATATTTATATATCTTTCATGGTTTATATTGCTAGCATCTTTATTTTTAGTATTTTTTTTTCTGTTTGGTGTTTTAAATTTTAAAAAAAAATCTCTTTATTTTTATTTTATGTATATGAGTACACCATTGCTCTCTTCAGACACACCAGAAGAGGGCACCAGACCCCATTACAGATGGTTGTGAGCCACCATGTGGTTGCTGGGAATTGAACTCAGGACCTCTGGAAGAACATTCGGTGCTCTTAACCACTGAGCCATCTCAGTCCTGCTAGCAAGTATCTAATAGGTGCAGATATGTAATATATATTCTTCAGTAATTATTCTTTCTAGAAATGATGTCTAGGGTAGAATTTGGAGAATGAAATAGATTTGGATAATAGTTCTTTCTTTCTCCAAATATTTTACTATTAGAAAAAGAGTTATTATGATATTTTTTCTAAGTAAAAATTTGGGATGTATAAAGAGGTGGATTTTTTCTCTCTTTCATCCTTCCTTCCTTACTTTTTTTCCTTTAAGTTGATGGGGAGTTGCTGTGTAGCACAGGCTGGACTTCAATTCACTGTGTATTCCAGAGTGGCCTTGAGCATGGAATAGTTCTGCTTTAGCTTCTGGGTGCAGGGATTGTTGACATGTACCATTGTACTTGGCTAAACTTGTATTCTAAGTGGAAGCTTATCTGTGAGGGATGTGGCATTTATTTACTTGAAGATTGGAAAGATCCAGTTTTTTAGCCACTGACTAGAAGTTTACTACATATAAATTTAGGGTAGAACTTTGATAAATGGAGTTTGTGTTCGTGCTGGAAAGACAGGATCCCACAGAAGTAACAGAAACAAGTTCAACAAAGCAGGGAGTAGGGCAGTGCAGGGAGAGCTTAGAGGAAAGTGGAGTCAAGTACCTTGTCCAATTTAAGATGCTTTTGTAAATTGAATTTTCATATTATATACAAACTATAGGAACCATCTTAATCTTTGTTCAAAATGACAGTTCTAGTATTCATTACTTCTGAAGTATATTCTTTTCATTTTTTTTCAAGATAGGGTTTCTCTGTGTAGCCTGGCTATCGTGGAACTCATCTTGTAGACCAGGGTGGCCTCCAACTCACAAAGATCCACCTGCCTCTGCCTCCTGAGTGCTGGAGTTAAAGATGTATACCACCACACCTGGCTCTTAAACTTATTCTTGAAGAGTCTTTCCTTACCCTTAACTTTACCAGGCATAGATATCATCGCAGCAGCAGCAGCAGCAACAGCAGCTTTTCTGGCTTCATCTACAGCTTGGCATGGGATCTTGTTAGTTGTTACTGAAGAATAACAGTGGAGGAATTTTCAGGTTCTGTTGACTCACAAGACTGGTGTCCTATCTTTGGTTGATTTCCCAGCTTTCCACTGAGAGGCTTGTGCAAGGGTTGAGTTCAGTCCCCAATACTAAGACCAGAGCAGAACAAATGAAACCTGAAGAAGTGGATAATTGTTTTCTGTATTTCTGAAACCCACCAACATTTAAAACGATAAACTTTATTACTACTGCATGAAAAATAGAGTAGGAAATAGCTTTTTAACTATATTTTTGCTTGAAGTAAAAAACAGCGAAGGGTTCTTGCTGTATGATTTTTGTAGAATATTGTTTATCATTAGTATCTACCGTAGATGAGTTGTAAGTCATTGATAAACTTAGTATTAAAACATAAGGGGTTGGGATGTAGGTCAGGAATAGAATACTTGCCTAGCACGTATAAGGCCCTGGGTTTGATCCTGATCACTACAAAAATAAAAACATCAATTTTCTTTTAAAGTAGTCTAGTGCATGTAAAATACAGTGAAATATGAAGAACATAAAGTTTACTCATGATGGTATAACCTAAAATTAGCTCCTGTCAAGATTTTGACATTCTAGTTATTAATCATTTTTATTACAGATTAATCATTTTCTCATGCAGTAGTCAAATGTATTTGAATATACAACTGTTTGCTTTTATAGTTCTTTATTTTTGTGTTCAGTTATAATTTAATGTAATCTGAAGGAAATAAAGTCGTTTATAATTGATAATAATTGTTTTTTTTGACTTCACAGAGACCACCTTTCATGCCTCCACCCATGGGAGCTATGCCTCCTCCTCCGGGTATGATGTTCCCACCAGGAATGCCTCCGGGGACTGCTCCTGGTGCTCCAGCACTGCCTCCCACTGAGGAGATATGGGTAGAAAATAAAACTCCAGATGGGAAGGTAAATTACAGAACATATTCAACTTGTTTTTATGGTGGCAAAGTAGTGAATCTTTGGTAGATTGAGATTGTGGTACCCTATGCCTCAAGCAGTTCCAAGGATGTGACTCTGGGAAGACCTGTATTAGATTCTGCTGCAGTTACAAGGTCACATGGAGGTCTATATTTTAAATGGTTTTTTTCTTTTCTTTTTTTTGTTTTTCAAGACAGGGTTTAGGGTTTCTCTGTATAGCTCTAGCTGTCCTAGAACTCACTCTGTAGACCAGGCTGGCCTCGAACTCAGAAATCCGCCTGCCTCTGCCTCCCAAGTGCTGGGATTAAAGGCGTGCGCCACCACCGCCCAGCCATATTTTAAATGATATCACAAATTTTCAAGACCATCTCTAGGCTTGGGAAACATTAGCAGGGATCAACATGTAGTTGAGCTTATAGCTGAAATTACAGTGAAAGGATCCAAAACACAGAGGAGAAGATACATGAAGTCAAATATGAAGGAAAAGAGACTGAAGCTTCCCAAAGTCCTCGGAAGGAATGAGACTACATGGTTAATCTCTTCAGAGAGGGATGGTAACCATACATGGGAAGTGTTTTCTACCAGTAAGCTCACATGAACCTATATGTTTTTGGTGGGATTTTCATTAGAGATTGGTCATATAGTACTATTCAGCATATACTAAAATTCCATATTCCCAGAAAAAAAAAGACTACTGTTTATATACATGGTTTAGGCATAGGATACATTCTAACTTGGAAGAGAGTGGTGGTAATCTCAGGTATAGTTCTTACATGTTAGTCAAAGGCCAATTTTGTCAGCAAGACTTTCTCAACAAAGGTAATGTCAGGCCTTTGTTAACTTCCTGCACAAAGTATGCCATTGATTTTTCTCTTCTGTTTATAGAAATAGACTTATGAATATTTTTTTTAACCTTTTCTAAGGCTTCTTTAAAATATTTTAAGACAAAATATACTAACATTTTTAATACTAGATTTTGTGATTATCACTTTTTTTCTTCCTCTGCAGGTTTATTATTACAATGCTCGGACTCGTGAGTCTGCATGGACCAAGCCAGATGGAGTTAAGGTTATTCAGCAATCAGAACTAACGCCTATGCTTGCAGCCCAAGCACAGGTTCAGGCTCAGGCTCAGGCTCAGGCTCAGGCCCAGGCCCAGGCCCAGGCTCAGGCACAGGCACAAGCCCAGGCCCAGGCCCAGGCTCAGGCCCAGGCCCAGGCCCAGGCTCAGGCCCAGGCTCAGGCACAAGCCCAGGCTCAGGCCCAGGCTCAGGCCCAAGCCCAAGCGCAAGCACAAGCCCAGGCACAAGTCCAAGCACAAGCAGTAGGCGCTCCCACCCCTACCACCAGTAGCCCAGCACCTGCAGTGTCCACGTCAACACCGACTTCTACCCCATCCTCCACCACAGCTACCACAACAACTGCTACTTCAGTTGCACAGACAGTATCAAGTAAGTACTGGCCTAGTGTGTGTTTGGATTTAGGGGTGTGAAAACCAAATAAATACAGTATTCTAAAATGCCCTATATTTCTGCCATTACCCTTGATGTTACTTAAAATATGTTGACATAAAATTTCTGAGTTAGAGAAAATGGCACATTTGTATGAGTAAATTATTTTCCCAAGTATAGTTTGTAAAGTACAAACTGTAGAAGTACAGTTACTTTAATTGACCAACACTAATGACAAATGTTATGGAAATTACAAAATTAAGTGTGCTGGGTCCTGTTTTACAGAGTTTTCTAATTGAGGGTTGAACAAAGATAATGAGAACTGATGTAGTTTATGGGATTGTTAGGGAAGTTCTGAGGCGGGACAGGTCATTGCTCAATAGACTGAGTAAGAGCAAGCCCAGGAGCTGGATAGCTTTAAAAACCAGGCAGATGTTCTGGAAGATGTTACCTCTGAGTGATATTGAAGTCAGAAGACTTAACCTGTTCTAGAGAAAGTGGGCCCCAGAATAAGTTATACATAAATGCTGTATGTATTGGCTTAGAAACACTAAGAAAGGAATTTTCAAGCTTCTAATCACAGTCCCAAGACTTAGAACTTTAGAAAAAAGTGAGAGTGTATAAATACCAGATGTAAGGGCTGAAGAGAAGTAGGTTTTTGTTTTTTAAATAGCTATTCTGTATATTAGTTGTTAGAATAGAGATTGCTCATGGATTTATTTGAATGCTTGGTCCATTAAGAGTGGCATTACTGGGAGGTATAGCCTTGTTAGGAGTAGGTGTGGCCTTGGAGGAGGAAGTGTCACTGTGGAGGTGGGCTTTAAAGTTTCATATATAAGCTCAAGTTAAATCCAGTGTAGAATCAGTTTCCTCCTGGCTGCGTATGGAAGACAGTCCCCTCTTCTGCTGTTTTTGGATCAAGATGGTGGAACTCTGAGCTTCTCCAGCACCGCATCTTCCTGTATGCTGCCATGCTTCTTGCCATGATGATAATGGTCTGAACCTCTGAAACTGTAAGCCAGCCCCAGTTAAATGTTTTCCTTTATAAAAGCTGCCTTGATCTTGTCCCTTAGCAGCAATGAAACCCTGAGTAAGACAGAAGTTGGTACCGCGGGCTGGGATATTGCTGTGATAGGCCTGACTGTGATTATGTTTGGAGAAATGTGGATCTGAGAGCTTTGGGCTAATGGGCCATACTAACAGGGACATGGAAGACAGTTGTACTGAGGCTGAATTGGAATTTTGGGGCCTGGCTCTAGAGGTTTCAGAGGAGAAGAATTTTAGTATGTTGCCTAGAGATCGTTCTTTTTATATTTTGGTGAAGGATGTGGCTGCTTTTTGCCCTCATTTGAAGAGTTTGCCTGAGGCTAAGATGAAGAGATTTAATTGCATTGGCAAAGGAAATATCAAAACAGCTTAGCATTGACTCTGTCCTGTGGATCATTGTTATGAAGAGCCTTTTGATCAGATGTAGCAAACTGAGAAAGGAAAAATACAAAACATCTGGTTCAAAGGTTAGAGGAGCACCAGTAAGTGAAATGGAGCTAAATCCTATGTTCAAAGATGTTAAATGGAATTAAAGAAGTAGTGACCTTGGGGCAAGGTCCCGCCCAGCTCAGCTTATTGTTTGTCTTTGCAGTTGTATGAGGGATAGTTAAATCATGTTATGTGTAACTATGACTTGGTTATTGTTTTCATTTGGACATAAAGAGATATCGTGTGTCAGACTGACACAGGATGAATTGTGATGGTTATTCTCAGTTGCCAACTCTGCTATATCTGGAATGAATTACTATCCAGAAATGGAGGGTATACCATAGTGGCCATACTTAGAAAGATCTTGTGAAAAGTAATTAAAGAAGCTTAGGTCCAGGTGTGGTACATGCTTTTAATTCCAGCACTCAGGAGACAGGCAGACAGATCTCTGAGTTTAAAGTCAGTCTACAGAGCAAGTTCTAGTACAGCCAAGCTTAGGCAGTGAAGGAAATCATCGAAAATGGAAAGCTCGTGAAGATGTAATAGAAGAAGGGGGCCATATTCCTGTCCCAGCCAGCGGAACTTTCCAGCTCCTGTTTGAGAGTCAAGAATAGAAGGGTTACTGGGACAATTGATGCTGGTTAGCTGGAGCTAAGAATGGTGATTAAGAAAAGACCAGCATCAGCAGAAATCTGGGAAATGTTTTCTGAGAGTACAAATAAACTGTGTTCCAGAGAGAGTCCTTGTGCTGGCAGCCAGACTTGGTAAGAATCACCCAGATGGTACAGGTTTTTAAAGGGGTTATGGAGAATCCCTGAGGCTTGGCATTGTGAGAGACCAGGAAAGGCCATTGGTGAAGGTGCAGCCTCAGTGCCATTTGAAGTCCCAGGACTGAAGGGGGTCAAGCAAAGAAGTTGAGGCTTGGCACTATGGAGAGAGAATGTGAGAGGCTATTGGTGAAGCCTAGTAGCAGCAGAAGACCCCAGCATTTTGGAGATGCCAGTACCATGGGATGATCACCAAGAATAGCAACAACAATGGAGTGGAGACAGCCAGAGCCTGGAATGCTGCAGAAGGTAGAGCTGAAGAAGTGACCCAAGCTCTTTGGAGGAGCCCTGAAGATCATGTATGGATCCCAGATATTGAATCAAGAAGCTGTGAAGTTGGCAGCCTAAAGATGTTAGAGATGCCAGAGCTGAGGGATATCTGCTGAGGAAATTTGCTAACAGGGAGTGGAATCAACCCAAGAGAAAGCATTGTGTTGGAATCAACAAAGCTGAAAGGAGTTGTATGTCAGACATGGAGATCTATATCCTATACCATGATATATTAGAAATATGTGATCTGCCTTTTGATTTTATAGGGTATTATAGTTAAGAGATGACTGTGATAGACTATGGGGACTTTTGTAGATGGACTAAATGTATTTTGCATATGTTATGGCTACAAGCCTATGGAGAGGCCAGGGAGTGGAATGTGGTGATTAGAATAGGCTTGGCCCGCATAGATTCATGTTTTTGAATGGACAGTAAGGAGTGGCACAACTAGGAAGTGTGGCCTTGTTGGAGTATGTGTGGTCGTGTTGGAGGAAGTGTATCACTGTGGAGAGGTGGGCTTTGAGGTCTCATACATAAGTTCAAGTTAAACCAAGTGTGAAGTCAGTCTTCTGGCTGCCTGTGAAAGACAGTCTCCTTCTGCTGCCTTCAGATCAAGTTGTAGAACTCTCAACTCCTCCAGCACTATGTAGGATTGAATGCTTCCATGCTTCTTGCCATGATGGTGAACTGAACCTCTGAACTATAAGCCAGCTCCAATTAAGTGTTTTCTTTTTATGAGTTGCCTTGGTCATATGGTCCCATCACAGCAAACTCTAAGACAGTGGTATTACTTACTCTGCAAACTTTGACTGATGATCTTGATGTGATCATGTTAATGCATTGCACTGTCTGAATTTCCTTATACTTTGATGATTGGTAGCCTCAGAAATTTGGGAATCAGTAGTATAAGAAATATATACTGAAGAAATGTAATCATAATGGATTCATATTTGAATTTACCTTATTGATAGAAGAACCAACTGAAGAAGTAAGGTATATATAATGAATGTGCACAGATAGATGTATGTGTCTCCTTCCTACCCCCAGTACTGGTGATTGAACCCAGGGCCTTATACATTTCAGGCAAGCACTCTGAATTCAGCTGGAGACAGTTTTTAGGTACTAGATGTTTTGCAAGTGTAAGAATAAAAGGAAGGAAAATTGTGCTGCCTAACTGGATTGTGATTTTTTTTTAAGAGATTTATTTATTTTATTTATATGAGTACACTGTAGCTGTCTTCAGACACACCAGAAGAGGGCATCAGATCCCATTACAGATGATTGTGAGCCACCATGTGGTTGCTGGGAATTGAACTCAGGAACTTTGGAAGAACAGTCAGTGCCCTTAACCACTGAGCCATCTCTCTAGCCCTTGGATTGTGATCTCTAGCTTATGGTTTTTTATGCTTGAGTGTCAAAGCAGAAACCTGCCAGTGCTTGATGGGGTATGTGGTGGTGGTGATGGGAGCAGGCTCTTAAAGGCAGTACAACACCATGTGCAGGCTCTTGTTGCTTAAGGTCTCTGTTTGATGGCTTGGGAAGGGTGGTACTTACTTAAGGGACATACTTGGTTATGTAGCTATTTCATTTGCCCTATGTGTGCTCCATTTCTGTATATGAAACCCTCATTAGTGAGTGCCCCTCCCCTTCCTGCTGTTTGAAGAACCTTTAAACATAATAAAGTCATGCTCTCTTCATTGCTTTTGAGTACCAGTTTTTAAATTATGCCTGAATATTCTGGTACCATGGTTCTAGTTTTACTATTTTTCCACTTGAACGTAGTCACTGGTCTTTTTTAGAATCCTACACTGGGTTAAATAGTGTACATTGTGGTATGGCGTTCTAGCAGTTATTTGAGCACATGGAACTCTAGGAACTTACTCATTATCTTGGCATCGTTCTCAGGTTCTTCTGTGACTATTTTCATTGCCTTATCCTTTTCCTTAGATTCCTTACCCTTAAGCAAGGGCAGAATACCCTGTTGTGGAAGTAGGAGTGAGTTGAGTGAATACTTTTTGCCATCTCAAAATTTTATGTTCCTATAAACTCATTTTCCTGGCATTGGTTCTTTAGACCATAGTTTTAGTAATTTGAATAGAATTAATATTTTAAAATTTAGTTTTGTGATCTATAATACAGATATGTGGTTATATGGTAATAAATGTTCAGACCATTTATTTTACTTGATGTTGAGCATAAGTTTTTTGTTTTTTGTTTATTTTGTTTTGCAAGTTTATGGAAACTGATCATGAAGTCAACTTCTCAGGGAAATCAGGAAGAATAAATATATCTTTAGCCAGTTTAGTGGTCTACAGTTGCTGAATGGTGTATGTATGGGACTGGGCAAATGTTGCATGTACTTTGTCTTTTTCACAGTTATAAATTATATTAATATGATACTGTACCCTAAGGCTAGGTCTTTGCTAGACCAACAATTCATTCCTGGGCCTCTGAAGATACTTGTTTGGCCCTGCTGTCTATTTAGCCAAGGTGAGTTCCTCATTAACAAGTACGAAACCACTCACATCCTTCCAGCCTAAGTAAGGTTTTCTTTGAGAAGCTAGAAGATGGTAGTGGACAGAGTTTTGTTTGCAGGTGGAAAATACAATTGAGCAGTTTGTATTCAACCCTGTGCTTTTAATAAAAATTGAAGTTGCTTAAAGATTGAGATTACTATTAGTAATTTGGCAACTTTACTCTTAGTCTGATAAAGGTACAGTTTGGTACTTTTCTTTCTTTAAAAAAAAAAAAGTCACTGAAAAGCTAGTGAATTATCATAGTGGATTTTATTTGGAACTAGGTGAGTTATAAATAAATTACATGTTTTATTACATGAGAGCTAAAACCTTTAAAATATGAAGTATTGATTTTATTTTTTGATCATTTCTACTTCAAATATGACTTGTAGAGATGAAGTGTTTTATTTTTGATAATTAAAAATGTATTAGCAGAACCCAAATTACCCTGAATTTACGTTCACCCATTCACACTATAATACGCACTTGTAATGTTTTCTTAAGATTTGAAATAATCTAGGTGCTTTCTGTTCCCATTCATTCCTATCCAGATATTAGTTGTATGCATATCCTTTTTCACTCTGTTCTTTCTTGCATAGACAGTTCAGTAATGTAATGGATCTCTCTTCCTGTTGACTCATCATGTGCACCCTTCATTTACAATTATGAAGTCTTGCCAATAATGTGAGAATACACTGTTATATGCACTAACATGTGGTTTCCTACCTCACTTTCTCTGCGTGAACAACTGCCCTTTCCCTGCCCAGCAGAGTAGAGACTTACTGACCCTTACTCCAGGCTTGCTGATGTGTGCTTCCTGTTTTAGGAGTTGAGTTTGTGAACTTGATTTGTGAACACTGCTGCTCTCTACCCTTTGCTTTACACATACTTTCAATATTTGTGTATTTTCTCTTTGGGTTCCTCTTTGAAATCTTGACTCGTTGAGGTTTAATATCTCAATGTAAGAGTTCCTGTGTCCTCCTTGTATCTGAATAGACTAGGTCTTGGTTCCAGTTTGCGCCCTACTGTTGTTTTGTTTTCGTTTAAATTTCATGTAGCTATTTTTAAACTTCTCGAAGATGGATTTTGTGACACATTTTTTGCAGTGTATGAGTGAGTGAATGGATGAGGGAAGAGTACAATAAGAAGATCATGAGGGTGATGCATGTTGTTTTCTCTTTCATCAGCACCCACAACACAAGACCAGACCCCAAGTTCTGCTGTGTCAGTTGCCACGCCTACAGTTAGTGTTTCAGCTCCTGCTCCTACAGCCACACCTGTGCAAACTGTACCCCAGCCGCACCCACAGACGTTACCTCCCGCTGTTCCTCACTCAGTACCTCAGCCGGCAGCAGCAATACCTGCTTTCCCACCAGTAATGGTGCCTCCGTTCCGTGTGCCCCTTCCTGGCATGCCAATCCCACTTCCAGGTAAACGCAGATCACACTTGATGTTCTAGCTGGTTCTCATTGTCAGTTTGTTCTCATGTGTCTGTTGCATTTGAAATTGCCTTGAATCTCACCTGTTTGAGATGGTTTTGAAAGATTCATGGCTAACTGCAATATTTTTTCTTAAGTTTTGGTAAATGTCCTTTTTTGTTGTTGTTTACATGTCTTAAAATTAGTCACATTTAAAAATACACTTATTCTGGATAAATAGAGCCTCAATAAACTAAATTATTTTTTGTTTGTAAATATGTTCTAAATGTGATTTTTTTTTTTAAAAAAAAAAGATTGAATCTATGAAGTTGATAAATTACAAGCTATAACAGCTAGCACAGGTTAAATAATGTACACCATATATCATTCTAACACATCATATGCATTCAGTCTTAAGTTTTGCAGCCATCTTAGGAGGTAGATTTGCAGACAGATTTAATTATTTTTTTTGTCCAGCGTCACTTAGTTAAGTGACAGTGTTAGGATTTGATCTACTGCCCTCCAGATCCAGGTACCAAACTCTTAATAATCATGTTGTACTAGGAAGAATGTGAGTCCCTCAATTGTGAGCAGATTGATATAAGACAGACAACATTTATGAAGTAAAGTATAACCTGCATTATTTAAAAGTTTCTTAGGGCAGATCTGTGTGTGTTATTGTACAGGGAGTTATGAAGAGTAGAGAACGCGTTAAAAGATTTGTGGAGAAGTTTTCCATTGGGGAGTACATGACGGTATTGTTGGGCATCCTAATTCGAATGCATTTGTTGTTGTCAAATGAATGTATTTAATCCTTGATCCATGATTCATCCCTTATGTGTTGTAGCTGAAAATACCGTAGACAAGTTTTACAAGGCTAGTTTGTGGTAAGGATGAAGAGGACCCTGGCTTCTGTCTCTAACTTTCACACTTTGCCTAAGGCTACTGCCACTTATTGTATAGGGTTCTGTGTAAAAGGAGAGGTATGATGTGAATACATTGAAATATTAAAAATTTTCAAGAACCAAAAATTTAAGAACTGTTGTTTTTTATTGGATTAAAAAATCTTTTGTACATTATTGATATAGTGGTAGATACGTGCTAGAGAGAAAATGCCCTCTATGTGAAGGTTAGACTCTCTAGTCATTTAAAAATAAGAAAAACAAGTTGTTTGATACTAGTGATTTTTTTTCTTGCATTATATTTAAGGCAATCTGAGTACTTTCCTCTGCATCTTATTTTTATAGGAAAGTAACAAGTATGGAATAGTTTGACACTTGTCAAACCCTTTTCTTTTTTTAAAAAAAACTATTATCACCATTATTATTGTTATTATTATTTAGTGTCTTGCTGTGTAGCCCAGCCTAACCTAGAATTCACTTGTCTAATCTTCAAGCCTTGAAATTGTAGTCTGCTTTATATTTAAGGACAGTATCAAGACCAGTTCTAGGTTTTCAGTGTGAAGATGGTGAGCTCTTAATTTGTAGAGAACAGACTGAGAGGTGGCATGATGATGCTATAAAAATATTTTGAAAGATTGTCTTCTCAAGGGTGTTCACTTTGTTTTATATGCGTTTACTAGAGGAGAGAAAAATGGCAAGAGGCACATGTTATTAGCAAAGATTTGTGGAAAGTAGAAGTTTGTCAAATTGCTCATTTTCATACTTTCTAAAAATTTAGAGTAGGTGATAGTGACCACAAAACGAAGATGATACTTGTGAAATTTGGTAGTAAAAGACACTTTTTAAAAATGGCAGCCACTAATGATACTCTGGAGGTTAACTGGAAGAAAACTGATTCCACCCCCCCACCCCCGTGAGTGAGTGTGTGTGTGTGCTTGTGTGCGAGTGTGCTTCTAGGGATTGAACTCAGGAACTTGTGCAGGGTAGGCAAGTGTTAATACTCCTGAGCTGTACTCCAAAATCAAGAATTCTCCAACTGGATAGCAGTTGGGTTGTCCAGACTACCAGGATTCCTTGGAAGGTGTCTTATAGAAAGTAATAGTAATATATTTTGGTACTGAGGCATTTCTGATTTGATACTCATTTTTTTCCCTCATTAACCTTTTCACTAAGTTCTACAAGGTACTTTAGTGAAAAGACAAAAACACTTATTTTCTCCTCCCCAGATTTTTGTCATAATTTACAGTTAGATCCCACCTTTCCCCCTTCTTATGTCAACTCTCTGTTAAGGTGAATTGGAAGGATTTATTTGTGTTACTTACTTTGCAGCTTGAAATTGTATTTGTAATAGCATTGTCTGCTTTTAATAAGGATCACTAAGGAGATGACGAAGATGAAGGAAAGTAGTAGAAAATTTAGATGAACTAGAAAGAGGTGGAATTTGAGGGTGGTAACAGATTAGGAATAGAGGTATCTGCTTCTAAAACTGAAATTACTCGCAATTTTAAGAAACTTACTGTCACTGACATCAGAATCCAAAATGCTAAGTGGAATTTTCTAATTTCCTAATAGAGCATATTTTGAGGACAGCATAATTTGTAGGAAAATTGGACAAAAACTTCCCCTTTTAAAAAAGGTTAGTATTTTAGGTATGTGGTTATTTTGTGAGTATTCATAATATGCTTGTAATATCTTCAGAGAAAGCCTTAGATTTATCTGTTTAGGTTGAGAAGAAACAGGTTGATTTTTATCATTGGCAGTTATGTCTGAATATGAAGATATTTGGTTCATCTAACGTTACTTAATGAAAATTTTTTGGAGGAAAGTTTAAGAAGAAAGTTTTACCCTAAGGGAAGTGGTGGCTTAATAGGTTTGGCGATCCTGTAGATGGCAGTATTTATATTAACTGAATCTTACAGCCTGAAACTTCTTTTATGAAGTGAATTTTTTTTCTTTTGCTTTGTTTCAACATCAGGGAAATAAAACAATACACAACTTTCTTCACTCAGCATGCTTTTATAACTCAGGGATTTTATTTTGGTTTCAAGTTAGTAGGAAGTTTAGTGTTAATCTTTATGTGAAATGGTAATGAAATTAAGGCACTTAAAATTTGGTGCTTTTGGACGTGTGTGTGTGAACATCATCTAAGTATTTGAAAACGCAGAGTTTTAATTTTGATTTTACTTTCCGAATCAGGAGAGACTTCTTTGCCTATCCTTCAGTGGGAAAGTTTATTTTTAATACAGTATTTTACATTTTTTAAATTTGCAGTACCAAACTAAGTTGAGCTTTTTTCATACAAAACAGTAAAAATTATTTCCCCTATGATTCTTCAAATTTTTATTTTTAAAACATTTTAAAATTCACATTCAATTTTGAATTTCCTCAGTTTTCCAAGTTTTCTTTTCACCTTTTATCATCATTCTAAAACATCATGATGAGTCTTCCTCCTTCTCAAACTGTATGTAATATCTGTTCTTAATATGTGCTCCTTCAGCCACCCTAAGTGACAACAGACAGTGACTAAGAACCTCAGAGGGGACAAGTGTAGTTTCAGCCTGCCTCTATGGTATTCCATGGTGCTATTCCATGTGGTGGGCACTAAACAGATATTTTGACACTAGTTAATGCTAGGCGCTCTCTCCATCTATGCTTTTGTTTTAACCGTTACTGCAGTGGAATATTTGAATCCATTTTATGCCTTAATTTTTTCTTATTCTCCCTGTCCCCTGCCATGTCTTTTCTTTTCTGTTTTTGTATAGCTGTAACTTACAATTCAGCCCCCGCTTGTGGTTTCAAATGAGCATCAGCGTAGCAGAAGTAACCTGTCAGACAGTGCTGTGTGCAGTACCTTTTACTGGCGTGTGAGCATCCACAGCTGGGTTTGATGTCTGGTGGGAAAAGATCCCACACAAGAATTTATTAGTGTGTGACAAAGGGGGTTTCTTTTGTTGAATTTAAACATTGAGGCTCCTTCAAACCTGAGAGCCGGTAGGTGACTGGTGTCGTAGCTAGAAATAGCCTCACGTGATTTGGCACTGCTTCCCACAAAACGTCAAACAACTATTTTATTCCATTCTTGGTCATTCTCATTGGAAGTAGATTCTAAATTGTAGTGGTAAATTAGTTCCCTGAATCCCAGTGGTAGCCGACATACAATGGCAGCTTTCCAACCAATGCTTGCTTATCCATTTTACAGGTGTAGCAATGATGCAAATAGTCAGCTGCCCGTATGTAAAGACAGTCGCTACCACCAAGACCGGTAATTTTAAAACCATCTTAGTTTGTTTTGTCTGTAAGTTGGCATGGTAGTGAATGTTGTTGTTTATCCTTTTATTTATTTATTTTTTGCCCTAGTGAGTGGAGCTTAAAAAATATTTTTCTTTTTAATTAGCAGTTTAAATGCAGTTGTCATATTTGGCCAACACTTAATTTCCCAATTTCCTGTAGTATTAGCTTCTTTGGTTCACAAAAGCAAATGAGGTCAGATCACTTTATATATCTTAATTTATGTAATAAGTGTAAACAACTTCATTCTCATATTCATAACATTTAATTTTATTTTTGATGTATGTTTTTAAGTTAAATATAAAATGTCATTTCCATGCGTAAAATGATGTGATTACGCTTGCATGCAAGTGACTATGTGTGTGTGATATTTGTATATAGCATACATTTGCATTTTAAAGTTACCAAAGTAAGACTACATGGAACCTAGATTCTAGGATTTTGTTTTCTGTTTGGATTCTTGTATCCATCCTTATATTAACAGTTTAGCATTATAAAAAACAAAAATTGTGGCTTGTCTTTTAAAACTAGATCTGCCTTTTTAAGGAAAAGGGTAATCTGATAGCCCACATGTTTATCGTTTGGAGTTGGGAATAGATGTCTTACTTTAAAACTCAGAATTTTTATTCTAACCCCTTTAAATATTTTAGAAGTAGGAAATAATTTTGGGTTAGGAATTACACTCTGTGACTGTTATTTCTTTAGAATTTTAGAACTTAAAAAGTGTATTTCTGCCGGGCGGTGGTGGCGCACGCCTTTAATCCCAGCACTTGGGAGGCAGAGGCAGGCAGATTTCTGAGTTCGAGGCCAGCCTGGTATACAGAGTGAGTTCCAGGACAGCCTGTGCTATAAAGAGAAACCCTGTCTCGAAAAACCAAAAAAAAAAAAAAAAAAAAAAGTGTATTTTTATTCTTAGTATATCATGGTAGTTCGATATTGTCATAGAGGACACCTAAACTTTTGACTGCTCTTACGGTATTTCTTGGATCCAATTTTGTATCCATTTGAATTTAGGCATTAGAATAAAAAGTCCAGGGAAGTAGGGTCAATCACCTTTTATATACTATTCTTGTTCCAAATATTTATTAATCTTTACTAGGAAGATTTCGCTTGTGGCTTTATTTTATATTATGTTTTAATACTTAAATCTAACTTTTTATTAATTTTTTTAGGTGTATTACCAGGAATGGCCCCTCCCATAGTACCCATGATACACCCCCAGGTTGCTATTGCAGCTTCACCTGCTACCTTAGCTGGAGCAACAGCAGTTACTGAGTGGACTGAATATAAAACAGCAGACGGGAAGACGTACTATTATAACAATAGAACACTAGAATCAACATGGGAGAAGCCCCAAGAACTGAAGGAAAAAGGTATAGTTGTTTTGTGACTCAGGACATAGTATGAACTATAATAAGTAGAATGCTATTTGAAATTCATACTTTGTAAGCTAAAAAATAGTTTTAAAATGTTCATGTATATTAACACATTTTTCAGTTATTAGGTGGTGCATAATTATATTGTCGTTATGGAGGTTTATGATGCTGATCAACAAAATTTAGGTCTTTGGGGCTTACTATGTAGCAGACTCATAATGTTCTTTGTGAGTCCCTGCTTCTCAACATAGTTCAGTATTTTTTTGTTTTGTTTTGTTTTGTTTTGTTTTGTTTTGTTTTTCGAGACAGGGTTTCTCTGTGTCGTCCTGGCTGTCCTAGAACTCACTCTGTAGACCAGGCTGGCCTCGAACTCAGAATCTGCCTGCCTCTGCCTTCCAAGTGTTGGAGTTAAAGGCGTGCGCCACCACTGCCTGGCTCATAGTTCAGTATTTATGGATGGTTACGTACATGATACAGGTGACTTGAGAATATGTTCTCTAGAAGTCAGCAGGTAAAAGAGTTTTCCAGTAATATTAGTGACAGTACCAAAAAGGGCATTTTATATTTATGGTTAACATTTAGAAATAGAACTTCTCAACCGCTTATTTTTTAGAAATTCTTTTAAAAATTACAGAAAAACTTTTGAATGACATCATCTTAGTTTTTTAACAGAAAAATTAGATGAGAAGATTAAAGAACCAATTAAGGAGGCATCTGAAGAGCCATTGCCAATGGAGACAGAGGAGGAAGATCCTAAGGAAGAACCTATAAAGGAGATAAAGGAGGTAAAGGGCCAAAGCATGCTAAACTACGGGGTCAGCCTGAGTTGCTTGGCAGTGTTTACACAGAACTGAACATGTATTTGTCCTATATTAAAATAGTTGTAAATTTGTTCTCTGAAAGTTGGAAGTTCTCATAATTTTTCCTGTGAAAGTTTCATTAATTTTTTTGTGTATTATTTAATTTTTTTAAATTTTAAAGTGGTGTGTGTGTGTGTGTGTTTTCATTGCGTGTACTTGTATTTGTGGTTACTCCTGGAGGCCAGAATAGAGTATCGGGTTCAGTAGAGCTTTGGTTACAGGCAGTTATGAATTGCTTTTTATGGGAACTGAGAACTGAACTCAGGTACCCAAGAAGAGCAGTACACACCTCTTTCAACCCTTTTTATACTTAGTCAAGGTCCATTGAGAGAAAGGGTCTTGGGATAGGTTGGACCTAATCTCCAAACTCTTGACTTCCAGACTAATTTGAGTTAAAGTTAGAAGTACATCTTACTAGTTGAGTATATTTCTCTGCCCTCTCCCCTGTCCTGTCTCGGTGTGTAGTGGTCCTTCTGTAACACTTGAGTTCTGATTTTTGGGAGCTGCTTTTATTCTCTAAGATGACAATGATAGCCATGTTTCAGTACTACAGAAGTTATCAGAAGTAAGAAACGACGTTAAAGGAAGAAAGAGGCATTCTAATTTTCTCTACTCTAGTTATTTCATTTGTAAATGCATAGCTAATATGTCTTAAGATAGGGCCAGTTGTTGCTGCTTGTTTCTGCTGATGTGTGCTTGATTCAGCTCTTAATGTAGGGCAAGGATGTAGGACTTCTGAGAAATTCCTACTCAGAATCTCCCGTTAGAGTTCTTACAAGAGATCTTCGGTTGGTTTTCATTTGAGGTACTTGTAATGATAGTTTATTTGTCTTGTGTTATTAATTTGATACAATATTACTTCCCTTAGGAGCCCAAAGAAGAAGAGATGACTGAAGAAGAAAAGGCTGCCCAGAAGGCAAAGCCTGTAGCTACTACTCCTATTCCTGGTACTCCATGGTATGTACTTAACTGGTGAATTTTATTTTTTTATTATACTTGATTGTTTAAATGACATTTCTGTAAGAGGAAAAAAGATTTGTAAAAGTATAGATCAGGTACATTTTTTTGAACTATTGGATATTTTGATTCTTGCTGGGGTGTTTAGACTTAGAATTCAATTGCCATAAGTGTTTTCTATAATTACAATACAAAAATTTTCTTCCCTTAATGATCCTGTACTGATATTGTTTGAACTACTGTGAGATCTTGAACCTGCTTCTTGTTGTTTAATGTTGTAAATTTATTTATGTGCAAGCATATACATGCACTGATTATTATAGAACTCTCTAAATATGACTTTCTTCAATTATGGACTAATGCTTACATTTTCTTCTTGGGTTTTTGTTTTTGTTTTTGTTTTTTTGTTTTCCTCCGCCACATTAGTGTCTCTTCTATTACTTTTCTTGCTTATTTAACTCTTACCCCACTGCACAAACACTGACTTGTTTGTTCTTGAAACTTTGTCCTTGTTTTGCTACTTTTGTCTTTGTCCCTCTTTGTTCTCCCCAACCCCTATTTTTTTCTTTTTTTCCCAGTAGTGGCCCTGCATCTGTGTTTAAAAACCATGTTTGTGAGGTAATGTTGAATAGGTACCTTTGTTTCTGGATTTTCTACAAAATAGCAAGCAGATCTTGAGTGTGATCAGATAGAAGTTTAATCCTTTGAATTTTCTCAAAAGGCTTCTAGTTGTTTGTGTGTGAGTGATATTAGTAGCTGATACTGATGATCAGATCAGTTATTGATATCTAGATCAGTGGTTTTCAGTCAGCAGTAATTTTACTCCTCAGTGGACAAAACTGCAAAATTTTGGAGACATTCTGATTATTAAAACTTGCAGATTGTTAATAGCTTGTAGTAGATAAATGGCAGTTGTGTTCGATGCTTTACCGTGTACATCTCCCTATGTATAGAAGTTATATTCCCAGCATGTTTTTAGTGTGAGGTGACAAATCCCTAGACTAACTAGATCCTATAAGTTATTAAAAGTTGACAGTGCTATGTCGTTGTATTAACTCTTTTTTACTTTATTAACTGAAATATCTGTGAAGAGATATCCTCAGCATTGGTATCTTAAAGGGACAGATTGTATTAGGAAGGACTTATCAGTTCCAGAATAGTTGATTTAAATGTCGTTATATTTCTGTCTGATATTCCATGGTCCTATTTCTGGCTCTCATAAGTAAGAGTCATTCATGATCTTGTTAAGATTCTTTCTTTTTTCTTTTTTTTTTTCGTTCTAAACTGTTTATTGATTGTTCCTCATGGAAAATGGGTGCATACCATATGCTCAGAGTGGACCAAAGATTAAGTATCTTTTGCAGGAAGAAATGTCAGGGAAGGAATGCTTATTGGCTAAACCCTCAGGGCCTGTAGATACCTCATTAGCATGGAGAACTCTGATCTGGAATAATTAGGTAGGGAGTGTGGTCCCATGACAGAGGCCTGGTTGGGAGCTTGTGAAGCTCCTACTGTCCTCTCAGAGGTTCCGGGGCTTCCAACCTGCTCAACCTACCAAGTTTCCTGGCACTGTCCACTGTTCCACAACACCTTTTCTTTTTTATAAAGGATAGGCATCATTGGAGCGACTGTCTCTTATGTTATTTGCAGTGAAATTTCGGGTCAGGTGGGGTAAGCATCAAAATAAAACACAACATAAGCCAGAGGGGTAATGAGGGGTGGGATCTGGGACGACAAGGGGCTACTGAATCAAATATTTAGTGGATTAAAACTGAGAGTGAGTTTGTATAGAGTTTGTGAAGGTATTAACATTGGTTTTAAACAACATCTATATAGACATCATGAAAGTTTCTTCAGGTTTGGTAGCCATTAGGCTCTGACAAGAGAGTTTATCTGTCACTGGAATGTCCCAAGACTGTCAGCGTGTGCTTGTCTCAGAAGTCTTCAGTTAGATGATATGTCTGGACAAAGGCAGCATTGCCCCAAGCAGGTCCAAGGAGATGTTGGGTAGGTCTCGGTCTGGGTCTCCTGGCCTGTGGTGCCAGCGCTGTCTTTTTCCCTTTTGCAGAGATAAACCTGTAGAGTTTACAGCAGGGGAGCAGAAACCCAGCAGGGGGATGTTTGCATAGGGTGGGTAGTATATGTTAAGCCTGTAACAGTTTCCTTGGGAGCACATCATGGTCTGTTGTAATATCCCTCTTCCAGTTGTCAGAGAGTCCCTTTTTCACTGGCAGATGTGACTCACTGGATCCCAATCAGTTGTTACACACTTCTCTTCTGGAAGTCAGACCAGTTCATCTCAAGGTCCAGAGCTTAAGTTCATCAGCATCCTGGACAAAGCACCGAATCAGGAGCGCGCCGCAGCGGAAAAGCCGTTAAGATTCCTTCATAGTTTTTTTTTTTTTTTTCTGTTGTGACAAGATGTTGAGGCTTGTCTTGTGTATTTCTAGTTTGAGACTTAGTTGGTTTTCCAAGGAGATGTAGTTCCTTTTTATGAAAAGTTGCATTTATAGGTCACAGTGTTAAATAAAGGGATAGTGCTGCTATTGGATTCTTACTAGTTTGAAAGACTGTAGTGGATTTAGATGGAAGACACATGTTTAAAGGCACAGTAAGACTGCATGCTATTTTGTGCCAGTGAGGCTCACACTGCCATTTTTCTGAACTACATCATCTTACATCTTTGAATTTCTGTTTTTTTTTTTCCCTGTGAAAATGACTGTTCCTCAATGATTACTATTTGTAGTTCTTACACAGGCCACAGTATCAGCACTAATACTACCTCTAATATAATTGCTAAGGCTGTTTAAACTATTCTCTAATTATTTTTATGTGTAAGGAATATCACTAATGATTGTAGTAAAAATGTGTTTTAAAGACCCTAGGTATAATTTTCTGTGTATGTATTTCACTGACTTGATAAACTCATTTAAATTAATTATGAAAAATATGTCTGATATAAAGTCACAGTTATTAAAATAGTCTGTATTTAATACACAGGCTCTTCCTAAGTTTAATTTCTCTGTGTTCATGAAAAACTGTTAAGCCACTCCATACCTTATTTTGTTTGGGGTTTCATGTTTCACATGGACCTATCCAGAGACCACGGTCTTTTAGACTATCTTTTTTATTTTTTTAAACATTTTATGTATGTGAGTACACTGTAGCTGTCTTGAGACATACCAGAAGAGGGCATCAGACCCCATTACAGATGGTTGTGAGCCACCATGTGGTTGGGAATTGAACTCAGGACCTTTGAAAGAACAGTCAGTGCTCTTAACTGCTGAGCCATCTCTCCAGCCTGTTCTTTTAGGCTTTGTATAATTATTGCTTCTTTCTTTTTCCTGTTCTGGATCAGTTGTAATTTGTATGTCTAGACGTTTGGCTCTAGTCTTCTCTCTAAGCCCTTAACTGTATTTCTTAGGAATTTTTTTTAAAGATTTTATTTATTCATTTAATGTATGTCTACACTGTAGCTGTCTTTGGACACACCAGAAGAGGGCATCGGATCCTATTACAGATGATTCTGAGCCTCCGTGTGGTTGCTGGAAATTGAAGTCAGGACCTCTGGAAGGGCAATCAGTGCTCTTAACCTCTGAGCCATCTCTCCAGCCTTTCTTATGACTTTTATCTTTAGGTTTTTCTTTACCATTGACCTTCTAAGTTATGTAGAAAAAAATTTTTTTTCTTCTTAAGAAAGGGGTAGGGGTTGAAAGTGTAGGAGGGCTGATGATGTCTTCCCAATCTGATATCCTCAGCAGGGAAGACGTAAAAAGCAAAGCAGTGATTGAAGACTGTAAGCCTTCTGGGCCCAGGCCTATCCGCAGTCTAATGAATCCCTTAAATCAGTGGTTCCCAACCTGTGCGTCGTGACCACTATGGGGTTGCATATCAGATATCCTTCATATCAGAAATTTACATTGTGATTCATAACAGTAGCAAAATAGTAATGAAAATAGTTTTATTTGGGGGTCACCACAACATGAGGAACTGTATTAAAGGGTCACATCATCAGGAACGTTGAGAACCTCTGCCTTAAGTGGATTGTCACAGGCTACTGATGCCTTTCTATTGTACCTACTCCCAGTCCCAGCCTTTTGGGCCACTCAGTACAAACATATCTTACATTCCACCTTTCTGGCCTTCCTGTTGCTAACAGTAATGACCATCTTAATTTCATCCAGAGTATCAGCTTAGAAAGTCTTATAATGAAACTGTATGGCTGGGCCCAAGCATAGAGCAGGTCACAGGCGGCAGCTCAGCACCCAACCCCAGAAAACCGAGAGAAAGAGGGACTCCCAGGAGCTTTAACTCAGGCAGCATCCCAGGTAAAAATGAATCACCCGTGATGTCTGCTGTTAGAAGTTCTAATCCAGATGCTGGTCTCCGAACTTACACTACTCAGACCTTTGAAGGGCCACTAACAAGAACATCAAACAGCTAGAGATTGACATCACTAATCTGAAGAAATCCCTCATTTCGCTGTCTGAAGAGACCTCCTAAAATCGCAGAGATCCTTATTGGACTTGATTTACTCTATTACAATAGAAAAGGCTGTGTACAGCTCTTGATTGTGTACATCCCTTAAAGAAGAATGTTGCCTTTACATAGACAAGGCAAGGAGGGTTAAAGAGAGCATGAAACAGGTAGTAAAGGCCCTAAGAAAAATCAGAGAGAGAAAGAGACAGATGAATGCTGGTACAAGAATTGGTTTTCAGCCTCTCCAAGGTTGTCAACCCTATTTCCTCCCATCTTGGGACCATTATTTGGGTTCTTTTTGCTTTTTTCTGCTGGTCCCTGGCTCTCAAATAGGCAGACTAACTCTGTGATTCAACAGATAAATAATTTGGTAGCAAAACCTACTCAGATACATTATCATAAGTTAGCTATGGAGGACCACGAGACTCAAGATGAGGTTGTTAGTTTATACAGGGTGTTTCCAAAACCCATCTCCACCCAACCTAAAAGGGGGGACTTCTGCCCCTAGACCAAGCAGAGAGGGGCCACCCAGAACCCCCTCTGTCAGGCGATCTGAATTCTTGTGTAGGCTGCGAGGCTAAGCACTGCAAGGGAAAATAAATAAAAGATAAAAATATCTATCTGGGTTCCCTGAGGGACAAGCCTGACTGCATAGGGGTTGATGTCAAAAGTATCCCCTCTCCAGGAAAAAGACAACGGGATGGGTATGGCCCTCATGCCTCACTGGACAACGACAGGGGGACTGGAGCCATTACAAGGTCCCCTTCAAATACTGGAGGTCAGGCCTCTATCCCCACCTTTGCAAGTTTAGAATTGCCACAGCCCTTCTATACTTAGAGAAGGGAGGAGATGTCAGGGGCAGCCCTGCTTACACACTGAAGGCCTAAAATCATCCATAGGCCTAAAATCAGCAATAGACCTGTCATACATGTATACTAACACCAAGTCTTGGGTCTCAGTGGAAAAACATGGAAACAGATGGCTATAAGCTAATGTAAACAGGCAGCTTTTGTGGAAATTTACAAGCCTAAGTAGTCATAGATCTTGTAAATAGGTAGCCTGGGCAGACAATACCAACTTAGATAAGGACAAGTGAGTCATAGGCAGAGTCATAGTGACTTGTCCCCTGAACCTTCACCCAGCTGATACCCGGTTCTGATGATATCTGTATTCCCCCGATCACCCACACTCCAGTGTCATTCCCTTCCCCACATCCTGCCTTTTTGTGTTTATAACCCCTGTGTGAATGAATTACGATTTGAGAAAAAATAAGTTATAAAAAAAAAATACAAAAAAAAAAACACCAAACCAAATCTACCATCCATAATAAATACTAATTTCCTTTCTTCACTCAAAATTGTATATGTAGATATTCTTCATCTTATCAAACTGTATGTTTTATTGAGTAAAATATTAAATAATAGTGGAGCTAAATTTTAGAGAAATTATCTCTGTTTCCCTATGATATTGAATTTGAGGCTGAAGTAAATATAGTTAATCATGTTAAAGGACTATTGATTTATTCTTATTGAGTTGTTGAAATAAAAACTTATCATTGAATTTTGTCAAAAAAAAAAAAGAACCGTATGAACTGGCTGTGGTTTTACACTTCTGTCTTTTATTTAATTTATTCATATTACACCGCTCAATTGTTCTTCTAAAATTTGGTATATGTTTTAGTTATTCTTCCTGGTCCCATACTACCTTTGCTATGAGGTTCCCTTTAACATAGATAGACTGATATTTACCGACTTGACTCTTAGACTACTTTTCTGGTTCTGTAAGCCTAGATGGTAGCCGGCTCTAGTTTGCTGCCTGAGTGCCTGTTTGAAGCTTTTGTGTATCCATCAAACAGTATTTTATAAACAGTAACATCCAATACTCTGATAAAAGTCAGCATTACCTTACCATGAGGTCAGCATTTCTCTAGTTGACTGCCCTGCTCTGCCCCTGTTCACTGTGCTGCTGTGGTGCCCAAAGTTGAAATAGGTCTGAGGGCCACTTATGTTTAAAAGAGGTGTTTAGTTTGAAATTGAGAGTGGAGGGGGAAGGCTGCCATGTTTCATGATTATATATAACACTCAGTCTAGAAAGTCATTAGAAAACAATTCATTTTAAAAAGAGCATATAATAAAGTATGTATGAAGTTTAAAATTACAGAATTTGACCAATAGCAAGCCTCTCCTGTTTAGTATATATAACAGATTTTCTTAGACCTTCTACTCTGTTGTATTTGGTGTATCTTGTAGGTGTTCGAGGAATATTATTTAACATATTTAATGTATTTGAAAATATATATATATTCATGTTTTTTTTTTTTTTTACTAAATTTGTCTCAATCAGTTTTAGAATATGTAAGTCTTTTGTCATAGAGTATTGTATTACAATGTATAATTGAATGATTGGGAAGGTTGCTCTTTTTTTTTGCCTCCCTCCCTGCTTCCTTCTCAGTTTGCCATTTTGTTCTTTTTTTTTTTTGCTCATTTGTCCCTGGCATTATAAAAGTTATTATTTGGTTCATTTGTTTGTGAGCATACTCAACTGTTTTTGTTATGTTGATTCCTTGATGTGAAATAGCCGAGTCAAATGGTAATAGCTATTTAAAATTTTGGTAGCTAGAGTTTGAAGGACTTCAAGAATTCTGCCAGTTTTCTCAGACAGTGTCCTTGAGCTCACCAGCTGTTTATACCAGTGTGGTGAAATTTTACTTCTTTTAATTCTCTGATAATTTGACAAAGGAATGTTTACGTATTTACTTTTATTTTTGTTTTTGAGACAAGGCACCCTCCTGTGTAGCTCAGGTTGGCCTCAGACTCAAGTTTTTTCTGTCTTAGTGTCTTGGGTACTAGGATTGTAGTCATTGTCACTGTGGCCATCTGGGATACTGTACTCTTAGAATGCTGATGAAATTGAACTGGTTTCATATTTACTAGTTATATTTCTTTGCATGGTGTTTGCTAATGGGGGTGTGCTTGGTTTTAAAAAGTAATACATTATCTTTTTTGTATATTGCTGTTTAACTCTTTTTGTTTTTACATGTATCCAGTTTATCTAAGTCTGTTTTATTCTGGTAACTTGTTTAAATTTTATATCTAAGGTTAGTGTGGAGTATCTAGTGGTAGACTACTTGCTGAGTAGTGTGTGAGGATCTGGGTCATATCCCTAGCACCATAGAGCTAATATTTATTTCATTTGATTTTAAAGTGGGTGTTTTGCCTACAAGTATGATTGCACCATGTACCTGCCTGGTGTCCATGAAGGCCAGAAGAGTGCATTCTGATCTCTTGGAATTAGAGTTACAGACAATTGTGATTCACTATGTGGTTGCTGGAAATTGAACATGGGTCATCTAGAAGAGCAGTCTTAACAGCTGACCTCTTCCTCCAGCCCCAGAATTAATATTTTGATGAAATCAAGTTAATCTTTTTTTATTTCTAGTGAGGTCAAATTAGAAGCCCTGTATTCTTAATCTCTAGATACCAATGATGTTTTGGTTCTGAGTTTTTAAAGTTCTCATACACATTTTTAAGTCATAGACTTACTGTACTTTTCCATTTATTATTAGAGTTTAACTTATAGTTATTTTATAGACAGTGATGACTGCCTTTGTTTTCCATAAATTATTATTATTAGCCTATGGCTTTTTGTTTTTCAAATCAGGCTGACCTTGATCTTGTTATAACTGAGCAAGACTGTGCATTCCTTCCTGATATACTTCCCAAGTATTCAATTACTCCTGGTCCTGTGGGTTTAACTTAACTACTTTCATAGATAAAGGAATCTGCTACCAGGCTTGATGACTTGGGTTGGATTGCTGGAGTCCACATGGTAGGAGAGAACTGACTCCCAGAAGGTGTTCTTTGGCCTTAAGTGTAACCCCCCTACCTTTGCATATATGTTTAAACAAATTAATAAAAAAGCCTTTTGAGTTTCATCTTTGGGTTTTTTTTTTAATTTACTGAAAATTGCATAGAGCCTTTCTGTTTTCTTTTTGTTTCTTTTTTTTATTCTTAGTATTTTATTATGGCAAGTTTTAAATTTGCAAATATGTCAAGAATTCTTCAATATTGAGTTTATGCAGTGTGTGAATAGTGATCATTGTGCTTATGTAATTCTATGTTGAGTTTATACAACATGTGCTTAGTGACCATCAAGATTCTATAGTTTTACATTGAGTATATGTGTGTGAGTGACCACTGAGAGCCTCTAGTTCTTACTTCGCCATATTTGCTTTAACCTGCTTGTCCTTCAGCCCACTGATTTTTATTTACACTTTGAAAGTTACAGTACACCTCACTCATTCGTTTATCATTTCTTAGTACTATAGAATTTTTTATGTTTCTTAGTTAATTCTGAGGTTCTCTGACAGCTTCTCTGTGAATACATGCACATATGTGGTTCCTGTCTTGACTCTAGTGGAAGAGAGAGAAGCCTGTTGTGGTGTTACATGCATATACTCTTAGTACATTGGAGGCTGAAGCAGGAGTTTGATGAGTTTGAGAGCATCCTGAGCTACATAGAAGGAAAGTTGGAGAGAATAACATTATCATCTTTCCTGATTCATAAGGTTAATTTATGAAAAGTTTGCCAATTTAGGCCTGTCATATCAGAACAGTGTTCACTGTAGAGTTGGACATGATTTTCTAGACATTGTCCTAGACATTATTACTGCACATGTGCCATATTACGCATTTGGAGGTCAGAGGACAACTTTTCAGGATTTTCTAGGGTTACTTGAAACTGTCATCTACAAATAGAAGTGTTTTTCTCTATGCCTTTCATAATTTTCCTCTTTTATTGATTTTCTTATAGGGTGGTCTTGCCTTACTCCCTGTACCAGTGCTGAGCATGCAGCTCACTTTTTTTTTGGAAACAGATAGGGTCTGGCTGTCGAGGTCTGCTGTCCTGCTCCCTATCTGGGAAGGTGTACATCACCACTCTCCCTTATTTCCTCTCTTCCTTCCCCCTTCCTTCCTCCATCCCTCCCTCCCTCTCTTCCTCCTTCCTTACTTTAATAGGGATTGAACTCAGGACCTTTTGCATGGTAAAAGCTCTTAACGACTGATCCATATCTGTTGTGACCAGTTGAGTTTTTTATTTTCACATGTTAGCTGGTGGTTTCTCAGAAGCCTTTCTCAGCTTTAAAAGGATCCCTTGTTTTAGTAATTTAAAAAACAAGTCTGATTCTTTTCACCCCAAACATCCACTTTTCGAGACAGGGTTTCTCTGTAGCCTTGGCTGTCCTGGAACTCACTGTAGACCAGGTTGGGCTCGACCTCCCAAGTGCTACAATTAAAGGCATGTGCTACCACTGCCTGGCTCCCCATTTTTTTTAAAACGACGAATTACCAGGGACTTTGAATACTGCAGTGGCTTTGTATTACCTAGATAAATGTTGCTTGTGTGTCAGGGTGTCCCTTTTAATTTGCATTGGATCGATGTTATGCTCTTTGGTTTTATGTTAAGTTCTTAGGTCATTAGTAAAGTTCTGCTGTGGTGTAAATTTTGAAACCAGGATTCCTTTGTAGTGTTTGTCCACCATGCCACCTTTAATGTAGTTTGTTTGTTCTTGACTGATTTTTTTTTCCGAGGCCCTGTTGGTAAACTTGTCCACATTTTATAATTGTTGCATATTGTTTTAATCTTTATGAACTGAATTCCTCTATCATATTCTTTTGTCTTGCATCTTGTTTTATTTATAATTAATGCCCAGCTATTCTTTTCTACTTTGTTTGGTGGTGTATATTCTTGAGTTTATTTTATTTTTGAGGCAGGGTCTTTTTTTTTGTTGTTTTTTTTTTGTTTTTTTTTTTTGTTTTTCGAGACAGGGTTTCTCTGTATAGCCCTGGCTGTCCTGGAACTCACTCTGTAGACCAGGCTGGCCTCGAACTCAGAAATCCTCCTGCCTCTGCCTCCCAAGCGCTGGGATTAAAGGCGTGTGCCACCACCGCCCGGCTTGAGGCAGGGTCTTTATGTAGCTCTGACTCTCCTGGAAATAACTCAATTTGTAGATCTGGGTGGCCTTGACCTCTACCACCTCTGAATGAAAAACAAAAGAAATAAAGAGACGACATGTCTGCGCGTGGTGGAAGAGAAAGTTTATTGTAGATAAAAAGGAGAAAATAGCCTGAGGCAGGGATCTCTGGGAGAGTCCCGAGTGGACTTGACCCTGAGCTATGGGAGGAGACGGGAGAAGAGAAGGGAGAGCCAAACCAAGAGATCAGGAGGTTTAAGGGTAGTTGAAAAAGCCAGGTAGCCAAAATTATACAGGGAAGGGCGTCCCAGCTCCTGGAAGAACCTGGTAGCCAGATCTACGGGCACCTTCTCTGTTTGTCCCAGGGTTTGAGATTTAACATCCTGAGTGCTGGGATTAAATGTGTGTACCAGCACACCCACCTCTATTTTTCTGTTTACTGTGACTTTATATTTTTTTATTTCAATATTACTATGGTTTTGTATTAAACTGTTTCTTAGAAACAGCTTATAGTGTAATGTTTTTATCTACTCTGTCAGTTTTTGCTTTTATTGGTATGTTTTTCAACTGTTAATAGTTTCAGCCTATTAACAGTTAATGTAAGTTTTAATAGTGTTAGAATATAATTACTGTTTGTCTTTTCTAGCCTTTTCCTCTATCATAATTTCAGTTTGTTTAATTTCTTAGTTTCTGCTTAATTTATTGGCTTTTTGACGGCATCTCTTGTCATCAGTTGTTACTTCAGGAATTACAAATCCATACCTAATCTCCATTTTGTTTTAAATGAATGAATTATTGTATGTATAAACCTGGTTCTGGGCAGGACCCTTTAAGCTTGTATTGTACACACTGACTAATGTTCTAGTTATCCTACACATCAATGCTGCATTCATTAAAATGACAATAGACAGGTAGAATTCCAAAGAACCTAAGAAGAAACAATCTTTTGTATTTACCATTTGCCATATTTTATTTATTGCTAAAGATGGGGGTTTTGGTGAGTTCTTTCAACATGGAGAACATTCTTCTTAGACTTGTCTTCTGGATTGGAACCTCTTAGCTTCTCTTCATCTGAAAATAATTTCCCCCCTTTTGGTTCTGCAGGATGTGAAGTTCTGGTTGGTAATTCTTTTTTTCCAGAACTTTAAAGATGTTTCTCTGTTTTTTACCCTGTGGGGTTTCTTGCTAAGGAATAAAGCTGCCTCATAAAAGTTTTGCCAATCCCTAGTTGCTGTTAGGATTCTTTCTTCCTTTAGTTTTTATTCATGGCTTCTCTTTTCGTGTCTAGGCATGGTTTTTTTGGAGTAGTTTTTTTTTTGGGGAGGGGGGGTTACTGAGCTGTACTTCATACAGCAAACTGAGAAATGCATCTGTCTACTGTTTCGTGTGTGGGCGTTTTACCTTCCTGTATGTCTATGTACCATGTGCCCAGGAAGGCCAGAAGAAAGCATTGGATCCACTGACAAAGCAATTACAGTATGAGCTGTTGTGTGGGTGCTGGGCATTGAACCAGGTCAGGTGCCTCTGCAAGAACACCCAGTGTTCTTAATTGCTGAGCCGTCTTTCTAACCCTAGTATCAGTTTTAAGTTTCTAAATTTTCTGTTTATCTTTTAAATTGTTTTTATTTCTATTCTGAAAAATGATTTATTTTCAGGTGTGTGTGTGTTTAATCTCATGAAACTTAGTTTTTGCTTTGGATTCTTTGATTATTTCAATATAGGATCCTTTGTTCATTTCAATATCTAGGTTACTTTGAGCTTGACAGTGTTGATTAATTTCTAATTGTCTGGACATAGAGATGTGCTTTCCCTTGGACTTTGCTGTAAGAAGAACTTGTGAATGGCCATTTCCTTCCCTTATAGTTACCTCTGTAAATTTTGACTCACTGTACTTTTTATATATTTAATGTTAAACTTACAAATCTTTTTCATACACTTGTTTTTTGTTATAACTTTAGTTTTCTAATTGTAAAAGTAGGACTAGTGGACAGCAGTGGTTTATGGGGTTCTAGTGTAGTCCTTTATATTTTACATCTTCTATAATTAGATCAGGTTTGCATTTGATATGTAATGTTGGTCTATTAAGAAATAACAAGAACTTAATTAGGTACTATGGTTTGTTTTCTAAGCTATAGAGTTAATAATGTTTTTGTTGCCTTTGGACTTACACTTTAAATAGCTTAAAATTTAGTGCTATATTGTATTGGTTGTACTGAATTCAGTTCCTAGGCATTTTTGAACTCCATCCTCAAAGGAATTTGCATTTTTGTAGTCATTCATCTCTCTTTGTTCTGAAAGCTATTATGAAAACCATTACTAATTGGGACCTATCATTTTCTTACTGTTTGCTTGTCCTTTTGCCCTCCTAAGAGTTAACATTAAAGACTTAGCTATCAAAGTTTCTTGTAACACAGGAAAATGGTATTTTATATTATCTTTAGGTGTGTTGTTTGGACTGGTGATGAGAGGGTCTTCTTTTACAATCCCACCACTCGCCTTTCTATGTGGGACCGGCCTGATGATTTGATTGGAAGGGCAGATGTTGACAAAATTATTCAAGAGCCCCCTCATAAAAAAGGATTGGAAGACATGAAGAAGCTAAGTAAGTTTCAAATTAAAAGTTCATCCTCTGAATTTAACCCCCTTTCACTATTTGATGGATTAATATAAAGGCCATTTGAAATATTTAATTTTAAAAAATAGACTGCTGTTCTGCTTTGTATACAATACAATAAGAAATAAAAATGTAAAGAATTTGGATAATAGTTTATTTTATAAAACATTTTTAACTTTGTTGCTAGTATTTTCAGTTAGTCTGAGATGCTGGAACTATTGCTTTTGGCTTGATGCTTATTAATTCTATTGAAACCCTTAGATAGCCTTTCACCTCCTTTTATACTAGTGATAGAGTTTGCAATAATCAAACTATGCAAAATATTTTTATATTTTTTAAAATTTCATAGTCTACAAAATGAAAATTTTGTAAAACTATAAAGTTAATTCTGTAGGATGTGGTGGCATACACTTTTAATCTCAGCACTTGGGAGATAGAAGCAGGTCAATCTCTGAATCCAGTCCTGTCTGATCTTCATGAATTCTAGACCAGCAAGGCTACGTATACATAGTAAGACCCTGTCAACCAGAAGAAAAAAAAAGAACAAAAAACAAAACAAAAATCCTTTGAACTAGATAATAGCTTTCTTCTTGAATGTAGAAATCCCTAGCTTTTAAGACATTTTAAAATCTACCTCTTCTGATAGTATTTCAGAATATTGAATACAAACATTTGTGTATAATTTTTTTGTTGTATAATTCTTTTTTTTTTGTCTTTAAGATTTCTTTTACTTTTTTTTCTGTGCATTTATAAGCCTTATGTGTGGGAGTACTTGAGGAGGTCAAGAAAAAAGTGTTAAATTCCCTGAAGCCGCCAGGCATGGATGCTGGGAATTGAACTCTGGTCCTCTTGAAGAGAAGCAGGCACTCTTAACATTTCTCCAGCCCCAAGGTTAAGCAATGTAGTAGTTTAACAGTCATACACTGAAGCGTGGTGTTACCAGACCATTATCTCCACCTCTGCCTTCCAAGTGCTAGGATTCTGTTGTATAATTCTTGATGGCAGGTTTACTCAATTTTTTTTATTACACTTATTCAGTGTTTTATTTAGTTTTTTTTTAAATGAAACTCATATTCATATATAATATAGAATATGTTAAATAAATCATTTAACATTTCTAATGTAACAAATCTTGATATGAAATTTGTGACCATGAAATTTACATGAAGCATATAGATGGTTCTGGTATTTTGTGCTTTTAAGTACTTTGCAGATCAGTGTGACTGCCTATCTGGTACTCTGGCATTGTTTGTTTTTCAACTTCAGTAATATTTGCTTTGTATGATATTCGATGATGATGATACTTTATAATCATGTGATTTGCTTTGGCCCTTTTTTGTAACATTTTCTTCATATTTGAGTAAAATTTGTTACATAAGCATTCATTCTAAAAAATGTTCTATGAATTATGAATTGAGAGTTTTACTTACTTGTAAAGTTAAAACTAGGAAATTTTACTCGAAGATTTTAAAGATAAGGGCTGGGCAGGAAACATGAAGTCAAATTGATACTACATTTTGAAGGAATGATAAATAAAAATATAGAATTGTCATGCTTGGTTTAGTGTTTGATTAAAGAGTAACTGTTTGGTAGATATTTTATTCAAACTACATTTTTAAAAAAGCTTGTTAGAATATGTGCGTGTAACTGTTGGTAACAGTGTTTGAATTGTCTTTGCTAGGGCACCCGGCTCCGACAATGCTGTCCATCCAAAAGTGGCAGTTCTCAATGAGTGCAAGTGAGTGACATGACTGTAAATGGCAACCTTTCATGCATGAAGTGAATGTTCCAGCAGTGATTAGCCAAAGAATCAGTGTCTGGAAATTCACTAATGCCTGTGTATGTATTATTCAGTGTTTTAATGAATTTTTATCTTACAGTTAAAGAAGAACAAGAATTAATGGAAGAAATGAATGAAGATGAGCCTATTAAAGCAAAAAAGCGGAAGTAAGTAATACATAGTTTATGCATTTCCAGGTAGATTTACATTATAGAGTTAATGAAGTTATCAGTTTGTGATTGGAAGGTAACATGTAGTATCTATGTGATTAGGAAACAGTAGTTATAATTGCTTTATTGGACCTGATATTAATTAGCTGTTTTATAATGTAGAGATGGTGTTCTTTCTGTTGTTAAAGTTTGGAATACTTGGTCATACAAATAGATATTATGAAGCTAGCTGAAATTTAGGCATTAGTTGATTAATTTTCTATAGATTTCAATAGGTCTAGAGGTTATTAAAAATAAAATTTCTCATATCAGCCTATAAAAACTCCATGTCATTAAAATGAATACTTTTTCCCTAAGTGTGTTTATACTATGATTTGCTTGTTCCTAGCACTGGTCATTACTCCCTGGTAAGGAGTGGACTCACTAGTTAGAAACTACTGAGAGACACTGAAAGAAGTTAGGAGCATCAGTGTGGGCAAGATGTGATGTTACTTTATTGGGGAGTAAGGTTAGAGTCGAGGGTGTATGTGAATGAGATTACCATGTTTTCAGCAAGCAAGAAAGTCTAAGGTTAGGGACTGGTGAATAGTAGTCCTGATTGAAAGAGGACAGAGTGACTGTAGCCTGATTGTGCTAGAAGATGAGTAGAACAACCCTAGTCAAGAGGTTTCTTTCAAATTCGTGCTTGTTTATTGGCAACAATGTTAAATTTAGATCTTATTAAAGAGAGTTACCATAATCCTGCAGCTGAGGCAGCTGTTCTCATTTGGATAGTTAGTTGTCCTTTTTATTCCTTAATCAAATGTATTTTTACTAGTTGTGGTTATCTAATTTTTTGTTGTTTGTAAAAATTGTAGAATAAGACATTTGTCTTTTAAATAATTAATTGTAAATGACTATTCATTCTGTTGATGTACCGTAATTTTAGATATTTCTGTGATGTTAAACTTTTAGGTTGTTTTTAATTGTTTGTTCTTATAGACATCTCTGTAAGGTTTTTAACTGCTTTTATCAGGAGAATGTCAAAGAAGTCCTTTATGTGGATTGCCCGAGCTTCTCTATTTAGGTACAAAGCTAAAAGCCTGTTTTTCCTGGCTTAAGTTTTCCTTTTATTTATTTTATTGAGCTAGATAGTGATAGTTTGTATTGTGACATTTAGTATAATTCAGTAAAGGTTGTTTTTATTATATTTTGTAGCTGTCTTTGAACTCCTTTAACTATTTAAGTAGTTCTTCTGTAAAGAGTATATTGCTTGGCCAATTGCTTTACCTGTTTATTTTGTGCATGTCTTAGGTCACAGACTATCTCACTAAGCTCCTGCAGGTCATGGATTGTGTTTTCTATTTCTTTTGAGCCATCTCCAATTTCTAATTACTTCTCATTATTAGTTGTTAGGCTTAGCTCCATTTATAGCTCTTGGATTACCTATATAGCATGGTTTTGACTTTCCAGTAACTTATGTTGGGAATATAAACTGATTTTATTAGTTCTATATACTTAGTTGATCATGTTTTAGAAGGAAGACTTGTTCAAAAACATTTGAGTACATTGGATTTATTTTTTGGATTAGTTATACAAATACAGGCCATCTTTTAAGTATATATGTTTTAAGAGATAGCCTGATTTCCTGTTTAAGTCTCCTTGTGTACACACAAGCAGTAGACCTGCCCTTAGCCCTGAGGTGTAGTTTTGGATAAACAAGAAGTAGGCTAAGTCATTGCTGAGCCATCCTACTTTCTAGTACTCCCTGCTAACCACTCTTGTGCCATGTTCTCTGAGACCTGCCCTTCAACTTAAATCAGCTTGTCACCAGAAAGTGAGTAAGAATGTCGGTTAGGTAAGGTGTTTATCTCACATACTATATACACTTGGCCACAGTATTTTTTTAACTTATTCAATTTTATTCTTAAATACTTGAAATTACTAAGACTTTTTCATAATTTTTAGTGGATCTTAAAAGATTTTCTGAATTAATAATAATATATTTTGGGAAATGCTAAGTTTTTAAATACTATTTCAAGAACTAAAAATATATTCTGCTCTGTTTGATTCTATCATAGTTTTCTAAGCAATGCCAGAAAAGGCTTTTTCTTTTTTTAGTTCACCATATATAGCTACTGGAGTAAGAGAGAGACAGCACATTAAAGATACATATATATGTATTTTTTTGTAACCAATTGTAACATTAGAAATGCATTGTAATTTTATTATTATTAGAATGAAAGTCATATCGTATAATTTATTTGAAATCCTCAGGATGGTTTGTTATGTCAAAAATATGCTGCTTCTAGTTCTTTGAAAATTCCACTGATTTTAAGAATTTAGTAAGATTTGTATTCATTGTATTAATGTTGCCTTATGATTTATTTTTTTTATAGGAGAGATGATAATAAAGACATTGATTCAGAGAAAGAAGCTGCCATGGAAGCTGAAATTAAAGCTGCCCGAGAAAGGGCCATTGTCCCTCTGGAGGCTCGAATGAAGCAGTTCAAGGACATGCTGCTAGAGAGAGGGGTCAGAAAACAATCTTTGGGGGAGATATTTCTGTTTTATATAAGTAATATAAATATGTCTTGCTAAAAGGTCAAATCTAAGGTTAGTGCTTATTAAATAGGGTGGGAAGGATAAGGGAACCTGTTAAATTACTGTACACTTTTTGAAGTGGCCTTTTACTTGGCTTATCATATCATATTTAACTAAGTGGCATTTTTACTGTCCTTTAAAGTATAAATAATATTTAACATTTGTTGGGTCATATAATTTCGGTAACACGTATGAGTATTAACATTACAGAATTGCGGACTACTTCGGATAGGTAAGGTATATATGATTCTTCCAATATCTTCAGAACGAGTTTTGGTGAAATAACTGATACTTATGATATTAGAAGCTTAACTGAGAAAGAAATTTCTTTGGTTGTATTCATAATTGTATTTGAATAAGTAAACTGTTACATTTTAAAATCATAATATTGCTCATAAGACTGCAGTTAGTATGTGAAATCAAAATGCAAATCTTCAAGGCTTTTTCTGATGTACTAAGTTTAAAATGTCACACAGTAGTGGTTATTTTTAATGAGCAATGAAGTGTGTGTTATTTCTTTATAACAAAGAAATGGTCAGAGCCAATTAATGTGGAAATTTGCTGTTGCTAGCCTCCCACTGCTTTTAATTTATTAGTGATGGAAACTTCACTATGGTTTTAATGTCTCCTTTACAAACAGATGCCCTGTAGATTTCAAGCAAAATTATGACCTTTCTGGAGTCGAGTATCTTAATTATGAGGCAATGCTTTCTTTTTATTTTAAAGGTGTCTGCCTTTTCAACATGGGAGAAGGAGTTGCACAAGATAGTATTTGACCCTCGGTACTTGCTTCTCAATCCTAAAGAAAGAAAACAGGTAAAAGGAGATACAACAATGAAAATTTACCATTTTGAAATCTAGTGTTTAAGTATTGAGACAGAAGCTCCCAGGCTAGCTAACCTGGCAGCCCTTCTGGCACTGTTCTCTCTTGTTGCAGTAAAAGCATACTGTTCAGACTAAGCCACTGTCTGTTTTTGTTTTGTTTTTGTTCTTTTTAATATACATTGGTGTAAGGATATCAGATCCTCTAGAACTGGAGTTAGACAGTTGAGAGCTGCCATGTGGGTTCTGAGAATTGAACCCAGGTCCTCTAAAAGAACTGATAACTTTATTTCTTAACAATACTTCACAACATACTTTTGCATGTTAGTGCTTAGTGGGTCAGTGTGGAGGCTTTCCCACTTCAAAAACCAAATTATTTTTGTTACTTTTATAAGAACATGTCCTTGTGCTTCATAGTTAATGAATATCTGTGGCTGTTTTAAAAGTTATGTCTAATGCATTTGTTAATTTGTGCTAATGCTGCAAATTCAGAGTAGAAAAAAAAACACCTATCTATAATTCCCAGCAGACATAACCACTGTTTATTGCCTTTTATACCAGTGTGCCAACTTGTCTGTGCATGTAAGTATATAAATACTGTGAAGATGTAGTACTTGGCATTTTATCTCACTCATGCCAACAACTAAGTATTTGTTAAAGTGCGTATCTCATAACTGTAGAGTAATGAGGTCTCTTCAAGGTTTCTGCTGAACTAGAGTTGTATGAAGTAGTCACCTTGTAGCTAACTGTCATTCTCTTGATGATTCGGGACAGTATCACCTCATGGTAATTGCTTCTTGCTCTAAAGCATTGTATACCTGTAGTTTATGTAATAATTAAATTCTCTGAACCATCTGGACAGTGGCTTCCGTACAATGGTGAGTATTTGAGGCACGTCCTTATAGTACACTTGGGTTGTGAAGTTTCTTTCGGTAGCAGTGCTGTTCATTTTGAATATTTATAGTGTAACGATTGGAGTAATTCTCAGCAATCCTATCATTTTTGCCTGCAGACCTACTTGTGAACATTAATGAAGACAGAATATTTGTAGTGTCTGTGCTTTGATACAGTAGAACGACACGGCTTTCCAAGTGTATTCGCATGTTCATTTTAAGCTTTGTAGCTGTTTTGTTTTGAATACTTTAAACTATTCAGATGTGATCATCTCATTCTCGTCATAAAATGCCCAGTCAAAGTCTGTGAATCAGCCTAAGTGTGTGTTTTGTTAGAGTTTAAAACATGAGCTGGCCATGAACTGGATGTTCCTACTTCCCAAGTGCTGAGATTATAGCCATGAACTTGAGTCTTTATTTTCCCTGGTTCTATTCAATGAGTTGACCTCCAAAACATGTAACTAGCCTCTCACTCATTATTTTTCCTATCAATGACCCTAATCTAAGCCATTAAGGCAGACTCTTCTCGTAGCTCCTTATTTCTTTTCAGGAGCCCCCTTTCTTTTCTCCATTATTTCTATTCTTCAGTGGTCTCAACTTTTCAACACAGTAGCCAGAGAATTTAAATTTTAGGAGAAATCAGATTGAGTTGCTGTTCTTAAAGTTGTCTAGTACATCCCATTTCAATTAAGAGAGAACAGATTCTTGATATGGAATGTTTTACATGTAGTCATTTCCTATATCCCTCTTAAAGTTCTTCTCTTGTGTTTACTATAGCCACAGCAACAGCCTTTAAATAAGGCAGGCACACTTGGTTCTTGTTGTTTTCTTTGCCTGGCCAGTCTGTGTGTACCTTGTGTGCTTTTCGGTATGGTTTTTTAAATAGCACTGATGGGTCTCATTTGAAATGAATAGTTTGGGGCTGGCAAGGTAGGTTGGCATATAAAGGAACCTCTCCCATCGCTGACTTGAGGTTCTTTCTCAAGATTTATATGATGGAAGAAGAAAACCAGTCCCTCCCTGCCGGTTGTTTTCTGACTTCCATACATGTAGTGTGTCCTACACGCGCACACACATTCTTTACATACAGATACATATATATATATACACACACACACACACACACACACACACAAAGTAAGTGTAAATAAAATGACAGTGTTTATCATGTTGTTTACCTCTCATGCAGAAGTTTTGTTTCTTGCTGTGTAGTGTCTGGGTGATTATTCTCTGTTAGAAAAGCTCTGGAAGACTTAACATTTTATGATGCATTCTTATGTTGCTAAAAATTTCTGAATGAAACTTAAGAACTGTACTTTGAACTCAAGTTCTTCAACTTCCAGAACATTGCCACTTGATAGAAATTGAGCCCCTTGTTAGAGTTGCACTACAACAGAGAGACTATTCTGTTTCAGACAGAGCCTCTGTGTGGAGATTATACCTACTAAGGAAATTATCTTTAAACTCTAGTGTTGGGACTGGAGAGATAGCTCAGCAGATAAGAGCACTGGCTGCTCTTCCAGAGGACTTGGGATCAATTCCCAGTACCCACATAGCAGCTCAACAGCTGTTTGTTGTTCTAGGGGAGAGTTGTTGTAGGGGATTTGGCACTCTTACAGAGAGATGCAGGCAGGCAAAAACATCAGTGCACATAAAAATAAATCAATCTTTAAAATTAAAAAAAAGCTAGTGTATGTCCTGAGAGGAAAGAGAAATTTGTATTTGACGTTCAAGTATAAATATCTTAAAGACTTGGTTTTATTTTATTTTTATTTAAACGTTAAGGAGAAAGCAAATAGATACTCATTAAACATTTGCACATATAATTTTCTAAGTTTGTATTTTGACTACAAAAAAACCAGTTTGTTTAATGTCTTAATCTAAAATTACATCCTTTGTTTCTAACCAAATGCTTTAGCTTATGACTTGTCTCTTTCTATATTGTTTTGGATAAAAGGTAGCCTAAAGGTAGAATTTTTATTATATGTTGTGACAATAAGTGTTATAAATATGCTATAAAATAGTGTTTTCACAGAACAGTTTTGTGCAGGATATTTGGCTCTGGTGCAGATAATTACTGATTTCGATGGATTGTCTCTTATTTTAATGTGTTACTCAGAGCTTCAGAAGATAGTGTTATGATTACAGCACCAGCATGAATGTTTAAGATCATTATCTAGAACATCTAGACAATGTTGATTTAACACTTAAATAGTCTCATGTTTCAGTAAACACATCTGTGTTTTGTAGGTATAATGTGTGTGTGTGTGCAAGTGGAGATAAGAGGATGACACTGGGTGTCTTCCTCACTGTCCACCTTAGTTTTTGACAGAATCTTTCATTGAACCTGGAATTTACTGATTTGGCTAGACTGGCTGGCCAGCAAATTTTATAGATTCTTTTGTCTTCTCCTTCCTCCCACTACTGCTGAGGTCTAGATGCATACCATTGTTCCTGGCTTTTCTGTGGGTCCTGGGAATCAGAACTCAGATACTCTTGCTCCCACTTTATTGATGGAGCCAATTCTTCAGCCCCAGAAACTTAACTTTATGAAGAAAAGGATACATATAGAAAAGAAAAATGATGAGTAACTGTTTATAAGATGAAAACATACATACACATGTAAGTTACCAAGTTCAAGTAATATTACTAGCATCCCAGAACCCAGGTAAGCCTAGGAAGTAGTGGTCTCTTAATATATTTTTGCTTATGTGTATAAAAGGAAATTCACTAGGAATTGCTTTTAAAATTCATCTACTCACTGTAACTGTTGCATTTTTGAATTGATATTAAAAGAAAATAATTGGTTAAAATAGGAAACAGTCAAGTATATTGGAGAGCATGGCAGGAATAAGGAGAGATTTCTAAGTAAAAGGAATTCAGTAATTCATATCAGTAATTCATAACATTGGTCTGGAGTACCTCAAAGAAGGGCATGTTTAATTCTTTCTAGTACCTTGAAAGAAAAATGTGATAGAGGCGGGTCTTGTTGTATATGTGTATAATCCTGAAACTCAGGAAGCAGAGACAGGAAGGCAATCAGTTTTTGTTCTTGCCTCAAGGAAACAGGACCTTTCCTATATCATGTAATACTAGAATGAGTTAGGAAGATAGTGGGAGAAAGGAAGTTTTCCTATGACTTAAGGAGTGTTGTCTGTCTCTGGCAGGGGATGGCTTTGGTGATCTGTGTTTAGACTGTCCTGGAGAGGCACTTTTAGGAGACATTTTCTTTTACCTCATGCAGACATGCTGGCGTGGATTTATGGACACTGATGGTGGAGTATAGCCTTGCTGTCTTCTTTACTTCCAACATTTCCCTTAGAGCTTTCGGAATTCACTTGCTTGCTTACTTTCATCTGGAAGTCATTCCAGGTATCTTCAGTCATTTATAGGGTTGGTGACAGCTGTTCACCCACTAAGGTTCTTGCTTAGTATTGATTGGAGTAGTACTGCAGATGAAGCCCAAAGGTGTTGTGACTGAACTCATTTATGGTGCTTATGTTTTGAGAGAGGATCTCCTCATGCAGTTTGGGCTGTTTTGAGAGTTGTGGCCCCTCCACTGTGTCGGCTCAGAGGTTGTTTTTGTTGGAGGTTTTTGTTGTTTTTTAGTGGAGGATGGGTGTTGATAACTATTTAGAGGAAGCCTTGTTTGTCCCTTTCTTTGTTTGGCTAACTAAGCATTGTTTCTTAAGGATTTTGAAAGTATTACTTTGTTTTAAACATTCCATTCAGAGATGTTTTTGATGCTATAGTGTCACTTGTTTTTGTTTGTTTTTTTAATCCCCCTAGACATTGTACCTATGAAGATTCTCTTTTAATCCTTTGTGATCTGATGTTCCAGGAGGATACATTCCAGTAGAAGATATGAAAACTGCTATCTTTCACTTGTGGAAAATTACTTTTGTTGTTACTATTGTTATTTTTTGAGAATTTCATACTTGTATACTATGTATTATGATCTTCAGTTGCTAAAAATCTTCATCTTAATGGAGCTACTTAAAGTCCGTCTGTGGCCTTTATACTGGGTTGATTTTATATGGGCCTTTTTGAGGCAATCCCAGCTTCTATAGACTCCTCAACCTCTGCTTTCACAGTAGTTGCACCCCTCTTCTACAGTGTTTCCTGAGCCATGTTGGGAGCCATGTCTCATTTAGGGTTGAGCACTGGAGACCTTTCTGGATTCTGGATTCTGGATTCATCCCCAGTCTTTCTCCTTGTACCTTGGCCTCACATGGGACAGGCAGGGGCTCTGCCACTGAACTAGATGTAAATCCCCTGCCCTCATCCTTAAATTCCTGCTCCTTTCTCTTGATTTAAAAAAAAAATTATTTAACCCTCTTTTTCTCACCATTGTCACTCAGCTTGTTCACTCAGTTTTACTTCCTCCCGTAGCAGTCTCTAAGGTTCTTTTTCAGGTTTTCTTTTACAGCCATGGTTTTGTAAGTTGCTTAAGTATTTTTTTTTTCTTTTTGAACTTTGTTTTCTGGTATGCACTCTGATTTTGTAGTGTAGGCCTCTGTCAAATGCCTTTGGACTCTTGCCTCATGGTGAAGAGTAAAGCACCAAAAGCGTCTTGATACCTGTTCAGGCTACCACGATTCCATGATTAGAGACTTGTACATAGATGCACAGGTCACCCAGGAAGATAAGCCTCTGGAGGTCCTTATGAGGGATTATTTAGCCTAATTGAGGCTTCTGCCATCCCCCCCCCCCCCCCCAACACACACACACAGTTCAGAGAACTGCCTCTGAGGTACTTAGTCTGGCATGCTACATTCAGAAATCATGTCATATGAGATATTTGTTTTGCCCTTTTTTTTAACGGGGATCAGCAAACTCCTTAAGGGTAAGGTGATATGTGGGGTTTTGTGGTCCAAATGCTGTCAGATGTGACTCTGAATCTGCTATTTGAATATAGAAGCTCTGTAGTTAATAAGTAAAACAATGGGTGTGACTGTTCAAATAAAGCTTTATAGACATTTTAAAGACCAGACATTTACATTTCAGTTAAATCATCATCTTAGCTGTACAGTACTAAGTAGAGGAAAATAATGTAGCATAGATTTAAATACTGAGGGAGAATTAAATTATATGGGTTCTGTGTTACTGACTTTTCTAAAATGAATTCAAGAGGACTGTGGCTTAGCTTTTATGTTTCTAAATTTGAAATATATATTATATCATTGGAGAAAAAAATTACAAACTACAGAGCTTTTATTTGTTTTTCTTTTCCATTTTGTTGGAAGGCTAAGTGGAGAGCTGTGTGCTTGTGTACTGTTTTGGTGAAGCTTTAGAGTGAGACTTGCTGGAGATAATTTACTAAGTTTACGGTTCCTATTACAGTTTACATGGAGACTTCGTCTTGAAATTTTTCTATTGAAAAGACTGAGTAATTTTTAATTGCTTTTTTTTTTTTTTTTTGGTTAGGTGTTTGATCAGTATGTCAAGACCAGAGCAGAGGAAGAACGCAGGGAAAAGAAAAACAAAATAATGCAAGCCAAGGAAGATTTCAAAAAAATGATGGAAGAAGCAAAGTTTAATCCAAGGTATGAGTTTACTGTGATTTAGGGAATCAGGTTACACCTGGTTTTTATATGTAAAGTAACATAGCAAATGAGGTGGTTGTGAAAGGAGCTTTCCTCAGTCCACTATTGCTCAGAATAGTATAGACAGGAAGAATTAATTGTTCATGGTTTGCTTGTGACTGTGAATGACAGAACCTGGGGGAATTTTTGTTGTTGTTTTGTTTGTTTCTGAGACAGTGTCTCTTACTATTTTGCCTAAGATGGTTTCAGACTGCTGGTCTTCCCAAGTATTATGTCTGTAGGCTTGTACTGCATGCCTGGCTGTGGAAGTATATATCTGTTTAATTTTTAAGGTAATAAAATTAGAACCCAGTAGAGAGTGGAAGCCATGATCAGAATATATTATATGATGGGGGGAAAAAAGACATACAGACATTTAAAAAAAAAAAAAAGAAGAAGAAGAAGACTAGACCTGAGAGCTTCACATTAGGCTGGCATTATACCACTGGGCTACAGATCCAGCTCCATGGGGGATTCCACAGTGAGAGGAGAGAATCATGGGTTTAAATCCACAGTATAAAAAGAAATGTTTTATTAGTACAAAGTACAGAAAACTAATGAGTATTTGTAGCTCTGAAGAGTCTAGCATTTGGGGGTTAGAAGTTCATACTACAAAACAGGCTTGGGCTTTTTCATAGAGCATGCATTATCGGTCATAGATAAGACTGGCTTACAAGAGACATTCTGGGGTATGTGAGACCATTTGAATGTGACTAGGTTAGATTAATGCTTCTCTGGAATATTGAGGCTATGGAAGAACAGACTTTACCCTAAGGAACTGTATGCTGACATGTTGTGTATAGTATATTTTCAAATGATTTAGTAAGATCATTTAGTATTATGATTAGTAAAATGATATTGACTAAAACTTCTTATTGGTGGTTGATAAGGTGGCTCACTAGATAAAGGTGCTTACTGCACAAGCCTGGCAACCTGAGTTTGAGCCCTACAACTCACATAATATAGAAGAGAGAACTGATTCCACAAAGATTTCCTCTGATCTCCACCTATACCCACCCATCCACACATCATGCACATGTATGTACAATAATAGCAAAAAAAATAAACTGACCCAAAAACCAAACAAACAAACCCTTCATTGGTCTGGGAATAATTAGAAATCTAAAAGCAACAGTAGTGGTGCTCTTATGGATTTGATTAAATCCTACTGTATTTTGGGTCCCTCCATTGTGTTTTCTGGGCAGATAAAATTGTCAAAGTGCTTGTATCTGTACACTGCAGGTTATTTTATGGGGGAAAGGTGAGATGTCTGAAGTGTGCTGTGTTGCTTCATTGACTTCATGTAACGCTGACACATAACTAACACTTTTATCAAGTAAATAGAAGAAAACAAGAAGAACTTGAATGTGAGCGAGTATTACGTATTGAACTATTTTGGAGAATACTAATAGAAAAAGAACAAAACAAAACTCCTCAGTACTAACGTACGGTTGGTTCTTCCAAGTAGGAAAGAATGAAAACATATAATAAATAATAGATCTATGTGTCTACAAAAATTTCAAATATATTTTCTCTGGTCAACATACACTTCTCTATTCTCTACCATCTATCCAGTTCATTGTAGTCTATTAGAGTAAAAGATACTAGATATTTTATGTATCATAAATATCTCAAATTCTTTTAAATTTTGATTTTAAACTACAAATATTGTTAAGCATTATTTTTCTAGTTTGAAATTATAAAACAAAGTGCTTGATATATCATGAACAAAATAACATATAACTGACTATGGTCATTTTTCTGGGATATATATTCTCAGTAACTTAACTTTATTATGGTTGCACACAAATTGTTCAGGCAAGGTTTTCAATTCTGTTTAAAATAATACAATCTTTGCTGTAACACAAGAGATAATGCATTTTAGTTTTTCTAATTAAAATTATTTTAAAAGAGATTTAAATAAGCCTCATTTTCCATTTGCAAAGACCATAAAGGGTGTTGCTCCTCTGGAAGTGAATTACAGGTGGTTGAGAGCCATCTGAGGTAGGTGCTAGGAACCACTGGGAATTATCTGTCAGTCAGTGTCTTCTGGGGACTCCTGTCTCTAGGACTTTTTTTTTTCTGCCCTTTTAGTGCCCAAACTCTTGAAAGTTTGTAGCCACTATATTGTACATGAATTCCAGTAGGGTATACCTCAGGAATTTTCTTATTTCAGGTACCTCACTGTCATTTCACCTGTAGTCATCTGTTTTAAATAAGTTGCCCTATATGTCCTTTGTCCAGTTTGTGAAGAATAGTCAGATAAGATTTCCCACTGTGTTCTAAGCAAGCCGTGCCTACATCCTTGAGTAGTAGATGAGTTATTAAGTCTCCAGATACACACATTCTTCATTCCTGGTGTGCCTTTATTACAAAGTAATTTCTTATATTCCCCTAATCTGGGTTGATAGCATACAGTCACTAGCCACATTTTCAGTCGGTCACTCTTTCTATTCCTTCCTGTGGGTCACTGTTTGAATTTGGGACTCATATGTCTGTGGCGCATATTCTTGATAGGAAAGTGGTATATTTCTTTATGCTTGTTTTAGAAACAAATAGTCAATTAAAGTTAGCATGCTGGCCATTTTCTTACAGAGCTACTTTTAGTGAATTTGCTGCCAAACATGCTAAAGATTCAAGATTCAAAGCAATTGAAAAGATGAAAGATAGAGAAGCATTGTTTAATGAATTTGTGGCAGCTGCAAGGAAGAAAGAAAAAGAAGATTCGAAGACGAGAGGTGAGAAGGTAAGATGGTTGAGTTCTAGCCTTGTTTGTAGGTGTGAGCAGTTGGATGTGTGTTTTCCTGTAATTTGCACAATTGTTGATACACATTTATAATCACTTATAATCACTGTCTTCATAATGCTTATTTTAGAAACTTAAGTATATACAATTGCTTTAAATTCTGATAAATAAGGTACCTTGTAAACTTGGAACTGGACTTTAAAACTGCATGATGCTCTGAGATAACTAAAGTGTTAAATTTCAGAAGTCTTTTTAGATGGTAACATTTGAATTTCAAAGAACTTCTTAATCTTTGTATTGTATAAAAATATGACATTAGTAAGTTTCTAATCTTTTAGTAAATGTATCTTACATATAAATTATTGCTTCTCAGAATTAAAGGTCAGCTATTAAAGATTAATGCATTTGAAATGTCATTTGATACCAGTGTCAGGAACAGAGAGCTCACCACTGTGGAGGCAGAACAGTGGGGAGATGACACCAGTGGTGTATGAGCCATCAAACCAGTCACTCTCCTGAGTGTTCCTGTGCTTTGTAATAGGGGAAACAGTTTCTGGAGCCTAATCATTCCTGACATTCAAAATTGCTACTTACTGTGGGAAGCTAAAATGTTACAAATTCTATTAAGAAACCTTGTTAGGGAAGTAGTCCTAAGTCTCATTGTTAAGAAGCCTCTTTCAATTAAGACAGTAGTAGTATTAGATGAAACAGCTTTTGACAGTAATAGCAGAACTCTGATTATCGGATGGCTTCAAAGTAAATTTTTATAGAATTATTTTACAGGTGACTTAAAATGATTATGCTTCTTAAATATACAAAAAAAGTCATGTAAACAAAAAAAACCCACGTATTTCATATGCTCATTTAAAATCACATAAATTGCTGCTTTTGACTTAAAATTTTTCTAATATATAATTTAGTTTTTATTTTATATGTATTGGTATTTTGCCTGCGTGTATGTGTGTGAGAGTGTGAGAAGCTCTGGAACTAATGTGAGCTGTCATGAGTGCTGGGAATTGAACTCTGGAAGAGAAACCAGTGCTCTTAACTGCTAGGCCATCTTTCCATCTCCTACTTTTGACGTTTAGAATAACATACTTGATGAAAGAAAACCAAGTAAATGATCATTTGAGAGTGTATCACTGCACTTAGAAATTGGGTTATTTATGACTTTATAAACATGTTTGAGATAACTTAAGGATTTTATTTTTATAATAAGTGGCTGCAGTTTTCTAATTTAGTCTTAAAGGGCTACTCATAACTCTTGGTTTTAGAGGAGTTCCTCCTTGAGCTGTTGCTTTAGCATCCTGCAGTTCTGGTACTTACTAGTCTTACTTTTTCCCGATCTCTTTATCCTTTGGCTTATAAATGACAGGAGACTGAGCTACTTTAAAGAATCTAAAGTCGAGGGCTGGAGAGATGGCTCAGTGGTTAAGAGCACTGACTGCTCTTCCAGAGGTCCTGAGTTCAATACCTAGCAACCACATGGTGGCTCACAACCATCTGTAATGGGGTCTAGTGCCTTCTTCTGGTGTGTCTGAAGAGAGCAATGGTGGTGTATTCATATGCATAAAATAAGTAAATCTTTTAAAAAAGAATATAAAATTATTAGACCAGAGAGCGTTTATAAGGGTTAAATATAATAGATCTCTTGTTCACATTTTGTGAAATGTTTGATTAATGAAAATGTTACCACTCTTTCTGTATTGTTTCTGCTAATCTTACACTTAAAAAATAAAAAAAAAATTGAAGATAATTGTAACCTTGTTATTGGTGAGACTGGCAGCAATTAGCATGAGGTGATTGTCCACCTCTGTGCAGCTTTCCATTTGGTGAAAAAAACACCTTCCTAGGGTTGATTTGCTTATATGCATTTTGTTTGCAAAAGCCAATAGTGAAACTTTTGTTTACTGCAGTTTACTCACTGTGAACACTTCATTCTTCATACCACACATTTGATGCTGTAGGCAATGGAGTTAACCCTGTTAGAAAATTGGCATTTTTTTTTTTTCCTTTTAAATTTTGTGCCAAGTAGTGTAAGTATTTTTGCTGTGGTAAGGATAGAAAACAGAAGGGCTGTAAATTAGCTGATGGTAAATTTCATTTTTTTTGCCATTTATTCAGGTATTGACTACTTTTCGTGCTAAGCAGCTTTAGCACGTGTGTCATAATATAAGAGGTTATCTAAAGTACTTGTTTATGTATCACACACATTAAAGACTAACTATATAGTTGACATGTTTAGAGACTTTTAAGTTAATATAAATTCTCATGGCTTAAAGTTGTTTTGACACGTGTTATTTATTGTAAATTTTCCCTTCTAGTTATCAGACACACCTAGGACTGATATTTATTAGGTACAAAGTTGGCAAGGTGAATAGAAAAAATATGCTATTATATTAAATATTTTCATACTTCAAAAACTGGGTGTCTGAGCATTTTTTATTAATCCAAATTAAGTTAAAGTTCAAGTTTAATAACAGAAAAATCCATAGCTGATTGGCTCCTCTGATTCTTAAAAATGTTTTTAAAGCAGAATGTTTCTAAAATTCTTTATCTCAGAACTTTACAAATGATTTTCAAAAAGAACATAATCTCACATTATTGTCTTGAGAAGAGAAAGTACAGTTCTGAGAGGAAGTAATAATGATATGAATAGGTAGGAAGCACAGTTCTGTGCCATACATCTTAAATTCTTATTTCATTCCTAATTCCTTATTCCTTGGTCAGGCAACAAGGAAGAATATTTAATCCCAGTGGTAAAGGGATGCTTGACTAGAACCTTTTGTTGAACTGACTTTGGGTATCTTCTGGTTTAGCAGTAACCTAATAATTCAGATGGTGAACATTTTTTTGTTTGTTTGTTTCTGTTTTTTTTTTTTTCCCAGACAGAGTTTCTCTGTATAGCCCTGGCTGTCCTGGAACTCACTCTGTAGACCAGGCTGGTCTTGAACTCAGAAATCCATCTGCCTCTGCCTCCCAAGTGCTGGGATTAAAGGCATGGTGAACATTTAAAACTCAGTGGAGAGACATGGAATAAGTGCCTCCTCCTCCATTTCCTCTCTGTTAAACAGACTGCTCTTAGACTGGAGGTTTGGTATTACTCAGGCAGGGACTTTTGACACTAAGTGTGACGCTAGTACTTGACAGACATGTTCCCTGACTTTATAGCAGAATAAATGGAGGCATATATACTTAACTAGTTAAAAATTACAGACACTAAAATGCTCTTTTAAACTAATGGTTATAATTACAGAATTATTATTTTTCTTACGAAGGTAGGAATAAATATTGTGTTATAAAAGCAAATATAAGTGGGGCTTTGTTTTGTTTGGGGAGTTTGGTTTTTGAAATAGGGTTTCTGTATGTAGCTTTGAGTGGCCTGGAACTCAGAAGAGATCTTTCTGCCTCTGCCTCCTGAGTGCTGAAACTAAAAGTGTGTACCACCACTGCCCTGTAGCAAGGTTTTTATTCTTTTATTTTAGACATTTGACATCAAGTCATAAAGCTTTGCTATATGTGTTCAATGATTTCTGAATTTTTCTCTGAATCTTTATGAACAAAAATTATTCATCTAGTTTTTTAAAATAAGCCATTGATACATCTTCATATTAGAGTATTTTACTGTTATTTCGTAAGCCTGGCTCTTGCTAACACTGTGTGTAGCTCTGTTTGAGTGAGTTCACTGGCTGTAATCAACCTAAAACTGTGCTCTATGTACTGCAGTTGGTTACAGTGCAGTAGGTTATTCGATTGTTATTTAAAACATGGAGTATTTCTCATAGTGCATCATCCTGTTCTCACTTGTTTTAGATTAAATCCGATTTCTTTGAACTGTTATCTAATCATCACTTGGATAGTCAGTCTCGATGGAGCAAAGTAAAAGACAAAGTGGAAAGTGACCCACGATATAAAGCGGTGGATAGTTCATCAATGAGAGAAGACCTTTTCAAACAGTACATAGAGAAAATAGCTAAGGTAACTGCTACTCTTACTGGTGTTATACCCTATATTACACTGCTTAATGTTTTTAAAGAGTATATGTTGCTTTGATGCCAGGGCTAGAATTTTTCTCATAGTCGATTAAGAAGATGAAATTATGAGTCTCATAGTTAATTGGGAAGATGTATTTTGAAATGTTCTGGGAAAAAATTATACTGAGTACTTTTGACATATTTTATGGAAAAAAATTTGTTTTGTTTTTCAAAGCAGGAATTCTATGTGTAGCCCTGGCTGTCCTGGAATCCTCTGTGTAGACCACACTGGCCTTGAGCTCAGATTTATCTACCTCCAAGTGCTGAGATTAAAGGTGTGAAAAGAATCTTAATGAAGTTGGTAAAGAGGATAACGTAATTCTTTTTTTTTTTTTTTTTTAACAGAATTTAGACTCAGAAAAAGAAAAAGAGCTGGAAAGGCAAGCCCGCATTGAGGCAAGCCTTCGAGAACGTGAAAGAGAAGTTCAAAAGGCACGTTCTGAGCAGACTAAAGAAATCGATCGAGAGAGAGAGCAGCACAAGCGAGAAGAAGCTATCCAGAATTTCAAGGCTCTTCTGTCTGACATGGTACTTTTCTTCTTCTGAGTACTGGACTTTGGAAGTCTGTTTTATTTACCTATGTTCTATAAATGAACTTGTTATTTCTAGCGTATTAAAAAATTGAGTTCTTGGTATTAGTAGATTCTCCCCCACAGGTTGAAAGCAGTTGCGTTAGGCTTTCAGTGTGACGATCAGTTGTTACACTGGAGGTGGTGTGGGATACAGGGCTGGAGGGTACTGACGGGAGATGACTCTTGAGACTTAAGTTTTTTTCACTTCTTTCTGCTGTTTTGGGGTTTGGGGGGCTCTGCATCCTGGACGTTTTCAATAATTTGAAATCTCCTTCCTGACATTTCCCTAAGTCTTTGTTTTAATTTCAGTTGCAGTGGTTTTTTGGAACTGCAAACCTCATTTTGAACAAGGTGAAGGTTCACCTCACCCAGCAGTTGTGTGCCAGTCAAATTTAACTCTTTTGTTGCTTTTATTTTGTTCTAAAAGTCAATTCCTGTTGGGCAGTGGTGGCACACACCTTTAATCTCAGCACTTGGGAGGCAGAGGCAGGCAGATTTCTGAGTTCGAGGCCAGCCTCATCTACAGAGTGAGTTCCAGGATGGCCAGGACTACATAGAGAAACCCCTGTCTGGGGGAGGGAGGGGAATCAATTCCTTCGTTTGTTTTCCTTTGTTGACTGGGCTGGCCCCAGGTGCTAATTCTCTTGCCTTGAAGAGTGCAGCACCATACCTAGTTGAGCGCCTTGGATGAAGACCATTCAGTCCTGTGTACACTTTGTCTAAAGCCATCCTTGCTCTCCTCAGTCCTTGGTGTGCTGCTTTGTTGAACATGGAACCATCCTTCTGTCAGCTACTCACCTTCCCAGTGCATGGACACAGGCTGTCAGTCTTGAAGAGTGCACACTGGTCCCCCCATTGAGGTTGCCTGCAGCACTGTAACACCACATTGTCCTGTGGAAAATACAGATGTGCTCTTTGAAAAAAATAATTGTAGTTCCAATGACAAGCACATTATTTAGATGTTTGTTAAATGTTAAATTCTGTTTTTGCATACTTCCTTCTTTCCTCTCTTTCTGTCTTTTTATTTTCTCCCATTTCCTGTTAGTTTTTAGCATACAAGTAATTTACTCCTTGCTTAAATGTATACTTCTATCTTTTGATTGGGGGGGGTGTTGACACTGTTGCAAGCTTGTGAGGTTGTTCTCATACTTTTTACATTTTGATTGCATCTGAAATCTTACTAATGTTTGTATGGTGATTTTTATGCCCTTTTTAACCTTACTAAAGTTATTGTTTCTAATAGTGTTTAGGTAGAGTCTTTGGGTTTTTTTATATATAAGATCAAGCCATCAGCAACTAGAGATATTTTAAACTCTTCCTTGCCCCCCCCCCCCCCCCCATTTAGATGAGGAGAACTGAGGGTGGATATCATAATACCTCCTGTCATAGAAGAAAATGTTCAACTTCTCACTTTTGGAACTATAACTCATCGTGACTGGTTTTTACTGCACTGAATTCTATTCTCCATACCCAGTCTATTGAGTTTATAAAAATTACTTTCTTTCATTCACTCATCTATTTATGTAAGAATGTGTATGTGCCCTTGGGCTGTGCAGTATGTGTAGAGGACAACTTTGAAAAGTCTGTTTTCTCCTACCATGTGGGTTCTTGTGTGATTATAGTCAGGTCCTTGAGCCTTTTACTTATTGAATCACCTTGCAAAACAAGGTTTGTTGTGTTGTATTTGGGGAGGAGATATTTAGTGCTAGATGAAGACAAAATTAACGTTTCTTTTAAATGGCATGGCATTTAGAGTACAGTTTAAACCTCTTACGGCTTGTGACTGATGGAAGATAATCTACTGCTCATCCTTGTCAGCTTCCCCAAGTCTGAGTAGTGAAGATTTCTGCTCTAAAGTAGATTGTAGGAGACTTCTGTACTGAAATGGTATTACCACAGCCTTTTGTTTAAGATATTGGAAATGACCATTGTTTAGTTGTTGATTAACCTGATGGTGACCTTGTGTCCTGAAGAAACTCACTTACTGAAAGTTATACTTAAAGTGGCCTTGTGTTTTAACATAGGATTTATTTATGATGTAGTCTAGTTGAAAGGATCTAGTTATTTTTCAGGAAATATTTTTTTAGTTTCTGTATGTGACTGCAGTGTTGAGTTTCTTATTGTAGAATATGCAAAATCCACTTGGTTCCTTTTTTTATTTTTAGGTACGTTCTTCAGATGTGTCCTGGTCTGATACTAGGAGGACCCTCCGGAAAGACCACCGCTGGGAATCTGGGTCCTTATTGGAAAGAGAGGAGAAAGAGAAACTCTTTAATGAACATATTGAAGCACTTACCAAAAAGAAAAGGGAGCACTTTAGACAGCTTCTGGATGAAACTTCTGCGGTGAGTCTCCATTGTCTCCCTGTCTTTCATCCTCTGGAATCTTCATTTATAGTTTGATGTAAAATACTAACATGATTTTTAGTGTCTTATTTAGACCTGTTATTTGAATTCTTCTGTTTTATGACATTCTCTTCTGATTCCCCCCCTACCCTGTTTAAACATGTCATGTTATTCTCCCTAGTCAGGACTTAGTTCTTTTTGCAGTTGCTTCTTTGGTGAATGCCCTTAGCTGTGCGTTATCAGTGGGCTCTCCTCCTCTCCCTCTCTTGCAGTGTGGTGCTATAGCCCCTTATCCGGCAGTTTGTATGCTTTGTTACCCAGGTTTTGTTCCTCTTTATTTGTTCTTTTTGGTGATGGTTTCTTCAGAAGTTACGATGTTTGCCCATATAAATACAGGGTTTGCAGGTGATTGTCTTAGGCCACCTTGAAAGTATGGCCATGAAAATAACTTGTGGCAAGCCAGCAAAAAGAAATTGCATTAAAGCTGCTCCCTGTCCCTAACTAGTCCAGTTACGCTTGGGCATTACCAGAGATTGCAGGTCAGTGTGTAATATTACGTACCATATGTGCTGCAGTTTGACTCCCTGCATAAAAGGGAATTTATTTATGTTCTTTCTTCACTTGTTTTTTCAAAGATTACCTTAACATCTACATGGAAAGAAGTGAAAAAAATAATTAAGGAAGATCCTCGGTGCATTAAGTTCTCCTCCAGTGACAGGGTAAGAGGATTTTTCTTATTTCCTATGGAGCTTAGGCAGACATGAAACTGTGTAGTGTTGGTTGTCCTTCTAATAAGCTTCCTGCCTTAGCCTACAAGAGTGCTAAGTACACGCATATGTGCACTACTATGCTTTGAAGTTCATGAATAGTCGTAGGTACATAATCATCACTAGTGGCTTGACCAACCAAGAAACTGGTCATTTTAAGTGAATTACATTAAAGTATATGAAATGTAAGCCAGGATTTTAAGTATATTTTATTTGTTTGTTTTGTTTTTCAAGACAGGGTTTCTCTGTAAATCCCCTGGCTATCCTGGAACTTGATTTGTAGACCAGAGTGGCCTTGAACTCACAGATATCCACCTACCTCTGCCTTTCTAGTGCTGGGATTAAAGGCATACATCACCATGTCTGGCTTCTGAGGACATATTTTTAAAAATTGTGCTCCTTGTAATAATAAGGAAGTAGTAATCTAAAGCTTAGAATTTTAAGAGTTGGGTTTGTGTTTAAGGATTTTATCAATTTAATGGAACTATAGTCAATTTCAGCTGGCGATTGGTCCTAAGCTATCAAAGCACCTTCTTATTAAGCCACTCTGGCAAAACAGTAAGAGGTCCTAAGTTCTTGGAGAGGAGACTTTAGAGTAGCAGAATCTCTTAACACATGAGATAGTAAAAGAGATAGTAAAAGCAGAGTCCAGTTCTTGTACTCTGACTTCTGTGTAGGAAACAAATTTACCTAATATCTGATATAGAGAATGATACTCAAAAATAGATTACTATAATCTGTTCTATCCATTTGGCTTTTACTTGTTATTTTGTCATTGATGGGCATTTCTAGGTCCGACATTGAAAAGCCCATAAAGCGACCTTTCTTAGACCTCAGTCAACTCTACTTAGTTGAATTTTTAATGTGTGGACTAGAAAATATGTAAGACTGGGAAAGAGTGATAGCTGAGACCCACTGTCAGTTTCTTACCCAATTGCTTCTAGAATTGATAGCAAGGTCTGTGTGCTAGTACTTAATAGCCATTACCATTTCCTTACCAGAAAGCTAAATGCTCAGTGAGTATGTACTTGCTTTGTATGTCCAAACCTTATGCCTCATTGCTGTCTTTATGTTTGAAGAGATATACTCTATAGGAAATAAGAAATCCCTGGTTTCTCTGTGCTTCCCTCCTGAGGATATTATGGAGACTGAAAGAAATGACCCTATAGACCACTGAGCAGTGGAGTACATGTAGCAAACTTTCATATTCAGCTAGAATGTTTCATATTCTTTCTTTTTCCTTAAAGATGCTACAGTAAGTTTTACAGAAAGGACATATCCTTGCCTTGTCTTTTTCTAGTTTGAATTTTATTACAGAACTCACAGTTTGCGGCTTTAATAAAGAAGTTGTTTTAAAGTTTGTGGGCTTCCCTTTTAACCTTATTTTTTTCCCATCCCTGCAGAAAAAACAAAGGGAGTTTGAAGAATACATCAGAGACAAATACATCACTGCCAAAGCTGACTTCAGGACACTTTTGAAAGAGACCAAATTCATCACATATAGGTAGGTGCAGTCCGGTGCCCCACTGGCAGCTGCTGTCTCCTAGCCTGTACTCTAATGGCCAGAGCATACTGTTCACTCACACACATGTCCACAGTGTTGATTTTAGGAGTCAGAATATGCCAGCTTTCCTCAAGGGCAGATACAGGCCATTCCACAGTACTTTTTTTTTTTTTTTTTTTAAAAAAAGGGCCCAGATTTAAATTCTCATTTTGTTTTGTTTACATCCATTTTTTAAAAAAAATTTTTTTTTTTATTTCACTGTTTTTTTTTTTTTTTTTTTTTTTTTTTTTTTTTTTGAGGACCCTCAACTTAAGAATTGTAATTCACTGAAACTTTAAATTAATTCTTCACTATACCTTACCTTTGCCTCCTCTGAAGACTGCTGAGTGGGGTTAGACCATGAATGCCTGAATTCATATTCTTAAGGCAGAAAAATAGTTTTCCTCCATCAGGAAAGGAGTTGCTGGATACACTTATTTTTTAAAAAGATTAAAAATCAGAGCCCTTAAAAGAATGTTTTGGTGTAGCACACCCAGTAGTCCATCACCACTAGCAACCTTTCATCAGGAAAACAGTTTGGCATGGCCTACAGTCTGTGCAGGAGACAAGTTAGGCTTCGTGTGCCAGCATTTCCTCCTTTAGAAGATGACTTTGAGGAAGGAAGGAAGAAAGGAAGGAAGGGTGTGCACGGGAGGATAGTTAGTGTTGAGGGTGTGCTTCGTAGGTGTTTTGTCATTTGGATTTTTTCATCAGGATCCTTAATGTTTTGCATCAGCTTGGGCTTTTAAATTAGATGTGAAGTAAGACTTCTTTCTACATTTTTATAGTTAATTTAGTGAAAGATGTGAAAGTGAAAGCTTGTGAAAGATGCTGGGATTGGCAGCCCCGCAGACTGAAGTCCTCTGTTCATCCACAGAACAGGTACAGCACGGGCAAGATTTACCTACCCACCCTCAGCCCTGATCTGGAGGGACCACCAGTAGGGGTGGGAGGGTAATTCAGCTTCTGAGGCCCTTTCACTCCCTGGAGTCTTTGCTGAGGCGATTTACAAAGGTGACTGCTGCAGTGAAATTTTTCTTTAAAAAAAGTGGAAACACAATTAGGAACTAGATGGACATTTCCAGCTCATTTCTGAAAGACGAGCGAACAGCAGTCAGTAATTCTTGTGCTTTTTTTCTTATTTCAGATCCAAAAAGCTAATCCAAGAATCTGATCAGCACCTGAAAGATGTAGAAAAAATTTTGCAGAATGACAAGCGGTATCTAGTACTGGACTGTGTACCAGAGGAGAGGAGGAAACTAATCGTGGCATATGTTGATGACCTGGATCGCCGAGGTCCACCTCCACCCCCCACAGCATCAGAGCCCACTAGACGATCAACAAAATAATTGTAAACACCCTTCCACGGGCTCGCTGTTAATTGAAAATGCTTGCATGAGCCAGACTTTCAGGTTTTACATATATGTGCGTTAGTCAACCTGTTGCAGAACCACCCGACGAGCAGAAGGAGAAGCAATTGTGGGCAGTCTCTGAACAGAACACTTTGAAAATATTTAATGCTTTTCTTTGTGTGGCATGACTGACATACATACTCAAATATAGGCTGTCTCTAGTAAATTTAAAATTTTGAAGCAAAAAATCATCCTTTTATAAGGTGTGGAAGCCAGTGACTTGGTGATGTTCTTACTAGCAGTGTTACTCAGCAAGACAGGAGAATCTGTGGTAGGAGCTTGGAAATACCACAGACTCCAGGAAAACTGAAGTTGGAGTTTGTTTTTGATTTTGTTTTTTAAGCGGGTAAAAGAGAAAACACTGAATTGAATTCTTCCAGAGACTATGAATATTGTAACGGACATACGTTTATCCTTTGTCTCTAAAGAACAGTTTAGTTGTATTTGTTCACGTACGTACTTTGATTCTTCCCCCTTGAGTTATAGGCCAAGTCTTACCCCAGGAGAAGATGTATTTAGTAATTTCTTCTCAGGTATGAACCACATTCATAACTAACATGTTGGCCAGAATGGAATCCTGGTTTAAACATTCTTTATTCTCCACTGAATGATCTCTACCAATATTCTCAATTAGACAACAAAACTCCCTTTCTGGGTGTCCCTGTAAACTACTCCTGTTTGAATGTTTGAACTTTTGTTTCTAAAAAGTTTAATTTTAAGATGTTTGAATGTTGAATTTATGTATTTGAACTACAATAAACCAACCCTTTTATATATGTGGATTGTAAATGATTATTGTTACACAATATATTTTTTAAAAACTCTTAGACCCTTTTTTTTGTTTATTTGTTTGTTTATCTGCTTGCTTGCTTGTTTGGTTCAGTTCATTGGTTTTTTTTAAGCATGTGATATATGAAACAACTAAATCTTAGAATATAGTTTTTAAAGACTTGACTATAATATTGTATTTCTAATATAAAAGACAAGAAATTTTGTAGAAAGCCTATTCTCCCTTCCTTTCTTTTGTGTGCCTGTATCCGTGTATATGTTTATATGTGTGTATAGTCAGAGTCTTTTAGTGCTACCTGTTACCTAGCAGAGAATATTGTAATTCTTTTGTTTTCTTATTTCTGTCTTTCTAACATATCAAAGGTTTGTGCCTTTTGGACATCCTTTCTACCTGTCATTTGTCACACCATGAACTTAACCTCTGATGCTCAGTTAGGTCTTTCTGGCTTTACACCCCTCCCCAGTGCATGGGATGGTGGTGTGTATGAATCCTGTATTGTTCTCACAGGTTGCCTGTAACAAAGTGCCACATAAATAAGGCGTGTAAGAAGATACCAATGTTAGTTTATCTTCCCTGTTGTCTTCCCGTTATGATGGCAACAGAGCCTAGAAAGAGGGATACCAGCTGACCTGTATTTGTTACATATAATATTCATACCCATACTACTTCTTAGTATAAATCTATTAAGTGTCATAGAAATTACACGACATGTTCAAGATTGGTATTAATGGAACAGACTAGGGTTGAAAGTTGTAAACATTATTTGTATCCTCCCACCCCAACTTAGAAATTTACTTTTATAAAGTAAAATTGGAAGCTTTCGATCTCCCTTTTATTGTTCTGAGTTCCACATGGTAGTGTCTGCACTCTCGCTGCATCCTGTCATTGTAGAAAAGAGTGCAGAAAGTTGAGACCTCTTTCCTGCTTTGACACCAGTTGTCTGTGTGGGATTGCTCATAGACGTGAGTCAACTTTTCCCTGTGGATCTGTAAGGAGGTGGATGGGATCAGGACTCACATGCTCTTAATGAGTGATTTGTTACATTGTTCCGGTATCTGCAGCTTACCCAGAAACCTGAGAGAAACACTGTCATCAGGCCACCTCATAAAGCCCTCTTGTTCTGAGCTATGGTTTTGAGATGATAATTCCAGATACAAGCAGCATTAAGTCTAATCAGAAATAAAGCATTGATTTTATTTCTTTACAAGATGTCATATACTAGAAGCTTACACTGTACTTGCTGTCTGTGTATATAAAACAAAAGCTTGCTTCCTCTGATTTTCATTTTCAGTGGCAACCCCTCATGTAACTGGATTCAACAAAGCAGTTATTTTGGATTCTTGGGCTAAACTAGTTGAATGTGAGATCTTAGAAGGCAGCTTCTTAAAAAAAAAAAAAAAGCCACAATTGCCAGGCAGTGGTGCCGCCTGCCTTTAATCCCAGCACTTGGGAGTCAGAGGCAGGTGGATTTCTGTGTTTGAGGCCAGCCTGGTCTACTGAGTGAGTTCCAGGACAGCCCGGACTGCACAGAGAAACCCTGTCTCGGGGGAAAAAAAAAAAAAGCTACAATCTTTTATAGTAAAATAATTACAATGCTGAACATTATAAATGGCAGGTCTTTGTACTGTACAGAATAGTCTCCAATCTTCTCCATTGCTTTGTTAGAGGCATTTTTCTTAACTGAGCAATAGAAATTCCCAGAATACCATTAACGAAGCAGTTAATCATGAGTGTATATAATGCCTTTTATGTTCAGAGGGGAGAGAAATGCATGGTCACATTTTATTGGGCGTGCTGCATTCTGCTATCAGATTTTCCACATCTAGAAACTCAAAATGCTTTTATTTATTGCTGTTTGCTCTGCATTGTTCTTGTGATTATTCTGTTCTTACCTAAATCCTGTGTTAGCTGTCTGCTGGTTTTTCTCTTTGTTATGTATGTGCTTTTCCACACTTTGTTATGCTTGATTGTTTTACACCGGTAATATTTTAAAGTTGAGGGCTCAAGTTTGATGATGCAAGAACATCCCCCCAGCATTTTCCTTTATGCTTGCCTTTAACCAATAGTTACTACCTGTATCATTAGTTTCCGCTTATAGTTATCTTGAGAGAACAGAGATCAAGGAGAATACATTTCAGCTTGTAGGAGAATACACTTACTTTGGAAGCCAAGGGATGTTTGCAGTTCTCCATTACAATATAGAATGTCATGTTAGGTTACTAGTATTCTCAGATGTTGAATAAAAGAACCCATCCAGGTGGATTTTTAAAGATCGAAACAGCTTTTAGACTGTTAGGTAAGACTTGAATTTACTCAAACTTGGCCCCCATATAACTATGCTTTGAAATTAGTGCAGAATAGAAGAAAGTATTCATTGTTTTGTAAATTTTACTCAGGAAAATTATATGACCTTTTTGTCAAGTAAATTAACATTTATTAAGCAAGTAAAGAGAACTTACAAGTGAAATTTACAGTTTTAAAGAGCCAAAGGAGATGGAGATTTTGAGCTATGGTTAGGTGAAATATAACTTGCTGGTACATTGAGGGTAGTAGTTTCAGGAAGAAACAGAGTACATGAGCTCAGTCTGATAAACTGCAGCCAGTGCAGGACAGGGCTGTGTCTAAGGGACACCCTCGGGAGAGTCACTGAGCACTATAATCACTTTGAAATAGTTTTCTTTACATAACACTTAAGTTGATTTCTTTAGACAGAGATTAATTCTGAAGCATAATTACTACATGCCATTCTACTTACCAGATTCTATAGTTTGAAAACAGAAAGAAATCTTTGTAATTTCTAATAGCCATTTACTTCACCAATATTGCCAAGCAGCGGTACAAGTAAATACAATAATGACAATTTGCTTTTCTTTGAAACTTAACCCTGTTAATTGCAGCCCTCTGTCTCTTGGCCTCCGTGTTCCCAGGGTATTGGATCATTATCTTGTGTGGAAGGGACAGCATCCCTCTCGTGCCAAAACTGTTCAACATCAGGGAGGATAGGAACCACCACCTTATCAGTTTTCTCTTTGCTGGAGTCAGGAGAGCCACGTCTGTCTGTGTCTAGAATGCATGTTTGGGTCTCTGGAGATGGAGCCTTACCAGGAAGGGCCTCTGTGTTTCCAGTTGGTACCTCCTCAACCTCTGAAGTAGCTGCAGGCTTTCTGGTTATCATCCATTTCCATATGCCTTTCAAGCCTGCCTTGAACTCTTCAGACATCAATAGAAAAATGAGAGGGTTTGCTGTGGAGATGGAAAACATCAGGACTTGAGACAGGGCTATAAAACCCTGTGGTGGCATTGGACCTCCAGTCTTCAGATGCCATACCCACAGCCAGGCTATCCATTCGGGGAGCCACAGAAAAGCAGAGGTGATTGCAGTGCTTAGCAGCGTCACTGTGAGTTGCTTTGAACGCATCTGGTTTCCCAGATTTTGAGTTTTCGTACATCGTTTTTTACATTGGTCATAAGCTCGCCAGAAATAAAAGCCAGCCACAAGTAAAGGAAGGCAAAATACCAGCAGAGGGTAGAGCTTACCGAACATGGCCATGAATTCTTCTGCCACAGCTGGTACATCCATGAGGCACATCTCCACACCTGCATGCTGTCTGGTGGTGCTAAAAAACCATTCTGGCAGGGGAAGTAGGCTGGCTACAACCCAGATGGCCACCAGCACTGACCAGATGGTGCAGTAGTGGATACTCACTTGCTTGGCTGGGTCACTCGCATACATGAAGCATACTTTGGCTACTACAACAAATGTCAAGCTCTTAGCTGCCATGCACACGTGGATGAACCAGTCAGAGGACTTGCAGACGAACCAGCCCAGATCCCAAACACCTTTGGAGTATGCTGTAGCTCGGACAGGGGCAGAAAAGAGCAGGAGAGAGATGTCAGCCAGGCTGAGATTCAGAATCAGGGAGTGGATCATGGATGGCTTTCTTTTCCAAACACCATGAAGGAGAATGCCAATCACACATAGGTTTCCCACGAGGCCCACCAGGCACACAGCCATCAAGAGAGACGGAATGATGGTCCTCCAGTCCTTGGAGTCAGATGGCAGGTAGCCTCCTGCAAAGTGGAGGTGAGCAAACGACTCATTCATGTTGCTGGAATTGGAGTCAGCCAACACAGTTGCCAGCATTGCCTTTCCCACCCAGCTCCTCCCTGCAGATGTTAGCTTCTTGTTTAGGTTGGTCTCTTATTCTCTGGCTCTTTTGCATAAAAAAAAAAATCCTCTGTCGTCATCCACACTGAAGACACCACTGGACCCTCCCTTTGCTGGTTGGCTGACTTGGAAATTGGCTGCTGAGCTTTTTTGCTGCACACAGTCTACCTGCAAGTGCACAGAATGACAAGCGGCAGGAGTGTGTTGATACGGCTCATTAGCAAGTCTAACACTTAAGTACCAGCCCCATAAAGTGATCACACATTCCCATAAATGATAAATGAGGAGAAACAAGTCAGTAGGGATGGTCGCCTGGGGTGAGGGTAGGCAGGGGAGGGGAGGATCGTTATCAGTTATTTCTAAAATCTTTTCTGGATTTCCAAGTACAGACCAGCCTAGTTCAGTAGACTACAGTTAATTCAAGTTCTTTGCATTTTTACATGCATTGGGATCTCATAGCTTAATGTAGTCTGTGTAGACGGGGCCCAAGAGTCTTCTCTAAGCTCCCATGGGGTGCTGCTGCCGCTGCTCTGGGAGACCATGCTTTAAGAACCAGTGCTCTCCGTTCTGTTCTCTTTGCAGACAGGAGCATTCCTCTTCCCAGCCCTCACTACCACACCAGTTCCAGGAAGCAAGCACAGCTGGATAGTGAAAAGGTTGGAGGAAGAATATTTTTAAAATCCAATTATGGATGACTTAAGTTTATTACGAATTTTCTCCAGGTACTTTTGGAATTCTGAACTGGCTTATATACTACTAAGAGTTCAGTGAATGGTGGTGATGAGGCCAAATGGTAGATTGTTTTTCAGAATTTTTGTGTTGAAGACATTTAAGAGATTTGAAAGAAAATACCATCTTAAAATTTAAAAGCCAGCAAGTGCCACAGCTGATAAAAAACAAACAAACAAACAAACAAAAAACTATTGCTTTGCAAGCCCTAATGACTTGAGATTGACTGCCTAGAGTTGTCATCTGTCCTCCACAGGCACCATGACACACATCTTCTCCCCCCACCCCCCTCCCACACACACATAGTACAAAACACGCAATAACAAAAAGGTTGGGGGAAGAGCAACTCAGATGAAATGGAATTTTCTCAGGCAGAGTGGACACGGACAGGGATTAGAAAAGCCAGTATCCCTGAGAATTGAATAACCAGCAGAGGGTACATTTTATCCTGAGACTGATTTACCTAGAATGCTCAAGGCCTAAAGGGCAGTGGCAGGCGAAAGCAGGAAGAACTGTCCCGCTTGAGTGTGAGTAATGATACGCTTCTGGTGTGGCAGTCAGTGTGGCCAGCTGGTGAGGCACACCTCTAGGTCCTTGTACTAATTCTGCAGGTTTTGCCCCAGAGACAGAACAGGTGGGCTCATTAAAAACTCTGGAAGCCACAGTCATACCTGCAGGCAAACACTCACATATGTAAAATATAATCAATAAAAAAGAAAAAGAAAACAAGAAAGAAAGAAAGAAAAAAAAAAGAAAAAAAAACCCAAACCTGAGTTGATGTTCAACAGTGGCTCGGCTGGGAGAGCTGGCCATGGTGCGGGGCCTTGAGTTCTTCCTTTCTCTTCTACATGGGAGGTGAGCCTTGGTCCTAAGGACTAGTAATGGAAAGATCCTTTGAGCTATAAGGCACAATGGGCCTTCTTTTGGGAATGAGAATATTCTAAAGTTGTATTGGGATTTCTGAGCAGTTAAATGTACCAATTTACCTTTGCTTGTATATTCAGAACATGTTAATTTAATGTGAATAATAACCTCGACTTTTGTTTTTCTTTTTTGTTTTGTTTGTTTCTTTGCTTGTTGTTGAAACAGGGTCTCACTGTTTCACCCTGACTGTCCTGGTGAGGTGTGCCTCACCAGCTGGCCACACTGACTGCCACACCAGAAGCGTATCATCACTCACACTCATGCGGGACAGTTCTTCCTGTTTCCGCCTGCCACTGCCCTTTAGGCCTTGAGCATTCTAGGTAAATCAGTCTCAGGATAAACTGTACCCTCTGCTGGTTATTTCAAGTGCTGGGATTAAAGCGGTATGCCACCACACCCTTGTTTTATTTTTATTTTTAAGAAAACAGTTATTGGAGTGGAGATAAGGTAAAGATCAGATCTCCATGCTCTTCGATGGCTGAGCAGCCCCAGGCTGGAGGTGCATTTTATTCTGAAGCCGTATGAAGCACGAGCAGGAAGTACGAGCCGTATGAAGTACTAGAAGGCGGAGAGGTTGGTAGACAAGATGCCTGGCTTTTCTGGCTTAACAAGAGGCCTTGTCTGCTTCTACCTCATGTTCAGGTCCTAACTTGTAGCTGCCACCCCCAGATTCTCTCAGCTGGGTCCCGTGTGACCTACCTCGATGTTGCTGAGAGGTACCCTTGAAAATTGTGAAGTGGTGGTAAAATAATGAAAAATCTGTGCTCTTGGACACAGGTGTCCTGTTTTTGTATTTGTATTCTTACACAAATTCTGGCATTTGGAGGTCAATCTAATTGTTAAAAGAATCTACTTCCAGGGCAATGCGGTGCCACACACCTGGAATTCTAGCACTCTGGGGTCTGAAGCAGGAGGACTGCAAGTTCAAGGTTAGCTTGGGCTAGATAGTGAAATCTTGTTATTTTTGACATTGAATTTAAAATTGAACAACATTTATTAAAATAAAAAACACATTTTTCTCACAGTTCTTTAGTTAGCTTTCCCCCTACTCATAGTACCTCCTTTCAAATCTGAGCCCTTTAAACTGAAAGGAGTTACATCATCAAATAGACAAGAATAACAAATCTGTATATGTCTGGGATAGGTATGGAGAGGCGAGCTTCCTCTCATGGGCTTCATTCAACAGGACTCCATGCAGACCTCATTCCATGTGCGTGCCTGTCATTCCTGTTGTTACTGAAGATTTCCCCCTGTGTATGTCTATATGGTATGTATGTATGTATGTATGTATGTATGTATGTATGTATGTATGTATGATGTGTTTGTATGATGTGTGTGCATATGTATGTGATGTATGTATATGTGTGTGGTATGTGTGTATGTATGTGTGATGTGTGTGTGTGTGAGATGTGTGTGTTATGTGATTTGTGTATGATGTGTGTGTATAATGTGTGTGTGAGATGTGTGTTATGTGATATGTATATGATGTGTGTGTGTATAATATGTGTGTTTATGTGTGTGCTATGTATGTGTGAGATGTGTGTGTTATGTGATATGTATATGATGTGTGTGTATCATATGTGTGTGTGTGTGTGTGTGTGTGTGATATGTCTGAGCAGGCCTTGACACAGTTTGGAGTGGAGAGGGTAACTTTGTGGAATTCTCTCCTCTCACATTAATGTGGCTTCTATGGATTCAACGCAGGCTTTCAGGCTTGTGTAGTGAGCACTTTACTTGCTGAGACATCTCACCATCTCCTTTAAAAATATCTTTATTTGTATTTTTAAGTTAAATTTCAAACTGTATTTTAGTTTTTACATAGTGTGGTGGTGGGTACTAAGTCCTATGGAGCGTACGTGAAGGTTAGAGGACAACTTCCTGGAGTTGGCTCTCTACTTTCATCTTTATGTGGGTTCTAGGGGTCAGACTGAGGTTGCAGATGCTCAGGCTGTAGCTGACCCAGCTTGCCAGCCCTGATAGCAAGCTCTTGTCTCAAACACACACACACACACACACACACACACACACACACACACACACA
>NW_021604719.1:435499-522499 GCF_004785775.1 Grammomys surdaster
ACACACACACACACACACACACACACACACACACACACACACACACACAATCACAAAAACCCATTGATATTACTCTGTTGTATAGTAAGTGTTGCCACACTTTGCTTTGAGTTATAGTGTGCATATTCAGTCATTAAATTGTATAATTCCAGACTTAGTGATGTTACATTCTCCTATTCTTCCTAGCTAGAGTGGCCAGCCTGTGTGATGATCTCTTCAACAAACTGGAGCTGTTTCCATGGTTACAAAACCCTGTGGGGCACATGGCATCTTGACACACATTTCCAGCATCCCTAGATGTAACTAGCTCAAAGTGTTCAGTGTTCACTACCTTGGTTTCTTTGTGGCACAGGAAGGGCAGCTCCACTGCCTTCTTTGAGACTGACTGTGCCTCCCATTTATGACTGATAGATACCATCAGTGTTGTGCAGATCATGGATATCAATTGATGAGGTTTCTCAGTGCCTCAAAATAGCCCTAAACCCTACGCCCAAGGAGGGTTCTGCCACCTCTGCCTGTGGCCACCTCATGAATATTTTTTTAAACTGTTTTTACTGATTGCCATTCTTTACATAGGTGACATTATTTTTCAACATTGCCAATAACAAAATGTACCAGGGAGAAATAAATTGGAGAACAGCTACTCTGACGGAGAAGGAGAACTGTAGAAACTCATGCTAAATGTTTCCACCCAGGAACAATGTGCCAAACCCTCTTTCTGCTGACTGCAATGAAACAAAGCAGGTTTTGAGATACCTTGCCTCCTCTATACAGGTGTGCACTAAAATGGACAAAAGGCCGACAGTTTCACTAGCATCCTTCTACTGTGTGCAGTAGTCTATCCCCCTGCAACTGAGAAATAGAAATAGCTCCAATTTTTATTTAGTAACTTTTCAATTAGAGGAGGTGGTAATACGCATTAGGAAAAGAAAGAGGAGGAAGAGGAGCAAGAGTAAGAGGAGGAGGGGGAGGAGGAAGAGGAGGAGGAGGAGGAGGAGGAGGAGGAAGAGGAGGAAGAAGAAGCAGCTGAGGTGCCTCAGACCTGATGATCTGCTTATGGTTACGAAACTGCTTAGTTGCTGAACTGAGACCATTTTTTCCTTGCCCAGATAAAATTTGCAGATATGTGGGTATTGGGGGGGGGTCTAGACAACGTGAAGCAGGTGTGTGTGTGTGTGTGTGTGTGTGGAGAGAACATGAAGCAGGTGTGTATGTGGAACCATTGCCCCCATTTTTAAAGTCCCACTCATCTACTGTTGCAGCCCTGAAGTCCTTCTGTGAAACTCTAATGGGCCTAATGAATGATAGAATCTGGAAAAGCAGCTGGGTCTGGGGGTACAAGCCTAGAATCCCAGCACTTAGGAGCCTGAGGTGGACGTCCTAGCTTGAGCTAGATGAGACCTGTCTCAAAAAGAAATGTTTTAAAAATACAATACAAAGGAGAACCAGTTTTAAATGCTTAGAAACAGTAGAGTACTTGGGTCTATCAGAAGAGGCTCTGTGGGAAAGGTGAGATAGGATGCCACTCAGATCTCCATTTGCATATTTTCAAATACATTTTACCCCTGTCTATGATTTTGAAGGGATCCTATGATGTACTGCTGGAAGTGGTAGGGTCAGAGACACAGCTCAGCTGTCACCCACAAGCCTGACGGGTTCCTTGAACCAATGACCCCGACCCAGGTAAAACCAGATCCTTAGCTTCCATGCAGAAGGAAATTTCAGGACAAGCCAGTAGGAAGCAGTTCTGAAGGTTATTAAAAGACACTTTGAAATAGAACTTTGAAGCACAGGGCTTCAGGAAATGAAGACTCCTGGGGAGAAAATAAGATACAGACGTAGAGCATAAGTGTGGGCTTCTCAGACAGTGGCACCTCCATGTCTTTACAAGAGACCATTTTAGAGAGTTTGAAGTTATCTTCAAAAGGTTGCTAAGGAAACTAAAATAGGTCACACGTCACTCCCTGAAGGCCACCAGACATGAATGCAATCGGTAAGGTAAAACTCTAGATCACAGGGAAGCAGGAAAGTTGGGTGGCTTTACTGTCAACAGTCATCGTGTTGCTTGTGGGTTGGGAGAGGCTAGTTTTATGTCAACATGACATAGGATAGTGTTATTTTGGAAGAGGGAGCCTCAGTGGAGAAAATGTCCCCACTAAATTGGCTTGGGGGCAAATTGTTGGTACATTTCCATCATTGATGGTTGATATAGATGGGCCTATCCCACCGTGGGTAGTGCCACCTCTGGGCAGATGGCCCTGGATGACATAAGAAAGCAAGCTAAACAAGCCATGGGGAGCAAACCAGTAAGCAGCACTCTTCCGTGGCCTTTGCTTTAGCACCTGTATCAATGTTCCTGCCTCCAGGTTCCTGCTCTGACTTTCCTTAGTGATGGAGTGTGACCCCAGGTTGTACGATGAATTAAACTTTTTCCTTCAAAAGTTGATTTTGGTCATGATGCTTTATTGCAGCAATAGAAAAACTACCTGAGACAAGGCCCTACCCACAGCCATTTAAATCCAGGCCTTGTGATGGCTAATTTTATGTCAATTTGACACAAGCTAGAGTCATCTGACAGAAGGGGCCTCAATTGAGAAAATGCCTCCATAAGACTGGGCTGGAACCAACACTGTAGGGCATTTTTCTTGATTAGTGATTAATGTGTGAGGGTGTAGGCCACTGTGGGCAGTGCCATCCCCAGGGCTGGTGGTCCTGAGTTGTACAAGAGAGCAGGCCAAGCAAGCCAGTAAGCAGCACTACTCCATGGTTTCTGCATCAGCTCCTGCCTCCAGGTTCCTGCCCTTCCTCAATGGACTGTGTAAGTCAAATTAATTCTTTGCTCTCCAAGTTGCTTTTGTCAAGGTATTTCATCATAGGTCATAGCATAGAGATAGGATAGAAATTGGTGCCAGGATAATGGATATTACTGTGACAGACCTGACCGTGTTGGTTTTGGGAAGATTTGTGGAAGAACTTTGGAACTTTGGGCTTGAGTTGCCATTGAGTGTTTAAAGCTTGGTGAGTTTTTCTGTGGGAACTTGAAAGACATGAATGTTGAGAGCAGTGCAATAGATACCTTGCTTGTGAAGTTCAAGACAGAAGTTTCAGAGTCATGTAAAGACTCTTCTTGGGGCTGTTGGCTATTTTGAGTTGAGAATCAGTGGCACTGGTTAGCTGGGGCTAAAGAATCTGCTGTGATTAACGAGAGGCCAGAGACACCGAAGGAAAGCCTTTATTTTACTGGGACTATTGATGCTGGTCAGCTGGAGATAAGAAATTAACAATAATTAAGAGGAAACCATCATCACTGAGGTGTAGTCTGGGAAGAATTTCCTCAGAGTTGGCTTACAGCTGTGTTCCATAGGTGGTCAAAGTTGTAGCTTGCACTGGCATATGAACTTGGGAATATAAGAGTCACCCAGTTATCTGTTTCGAGTCATGAAAAGCAGATGAGGCTTGGCATTGTGAGAGACCAGGGTAAGCCGTTGGAGAAGGTGCAGCCTCAGTAGAAGTTGAAGGCCCAGGATTCAAGGGGCTGTAGAAAGAAGTTGAAGCTTGATGCCATCAAGACCCCCAGCATTTTAGAGATGCCAGTACCATGGGATGACTACCCAGAACCATAGCAGTGGTGGAGTGGAGCCTGCCACAGCCTGAAAGACAAGCTCTGTGTGGGGCAGAGAGTGGAGCCAGAGAAGTGATTCATGCCCTTTGAGGAGCCCAGAAGATCATGAATGAATCCCAGATATTGGACATTGAGTTAATTTATACTGTGTGTATTGCTTTAATTTTGACTGTGCCCTGGTTCTTCCTTCTTGAAGTAAGAACGTATTTTTGATTTTACAGGAGTACACAGTTAAGAGGCTTTAAACGTTTAAAAAGGAGATTTGGGAGTTTTACAGAGATTTTGGATTTTAAAAGAAACTGGATTTTTAAAAGAGACAACTTTTAAAGTGTTTGATTTTGTCCAGTTGGGACTTTTTATGTCTGTAAAATGTTCTATATCATGGTGTCTTTATTGACATGTGATGGTGGAGATGAACGAGAGGACAGGTTGTGTCTTAACAATGATGTGTTTGTGAGTTAGGTTGACTGGACAAGAGGGTAGTTGTGCTGGCTAGTTTTATGTCATATATTCTGAGACAGGGTTTCCCTGTGTAGCCCTGCTTGTCCTAGAATTCACTCTGTAGACTAGGCTAACCTGCAGCTTAGAGGTCCACTTGCCTCTGCCGCCCAAGTGCTGGGATTGAAGGCAGACACCATCACTGCCTGACCAGCATTTTCTTAAAATGAATGATTAATGGGGGAAAGCCCAGTTCATTGTGGGTGGGGCCACCCTGGACTGGTGGTCCTGGATTCTATAAAAACGTAGGCTGAGTAAGCCAGTAAGCAGCACCCCTCCATGGCCTCTGCATCAGCTCCTGCCTTCAGACTCCTGCTCAGTTTGAGTCCTTCCTGGCTTCCCTCAAAGGGCTGTGAGTATGGATCTGTAAACCAGCTTAGCCCGTTTCCTCTTCCAAGTTGCTTTTGGAGGTGTTCATCACAGCATTGATAACTCTATCTCAGTCAGGCCTGGTTCATTTCTATTTTAGCCACTGACACACAAAATGACTTTTACTGCCTCTGTGTCTACGATCTTCACAGCAAATGTACTTAATCATGCTGGAATTCCTGCTTCTCAGCTGATGGCTCAGACAGACTGGTGAAGGCCCCTTTTTCCTCACTTCCTCATAATTTTCTCTCCTTTCTATCTTGTTTTAATAGAATTGTAAAAGCTTTTTTCTTCCTATTATGTCATAGGTGACTTTTTGTTTTTTTAGATAGGTAGCCTCAAACTTGCTATATAGGGTTACCTTGAACTCTTCACTCTCCTATCTCCTCCCAAGTACTGGGACAACAGGTGTGAACCACCACACTCAGCATAAGTATCTTTTTATGCTGTCCATACTGACATACATTTTTTTTAAAGGGCCAGTGTTCTCTTTCCTAAATGTGAGGGACAAGAGGTGGGAAGATGAGTATATTCTTTAAGCATCTCACATTAGTGATGGAAGCCAAACCATCCACAGCAATTGTTTTTTTTTTTTTTTTTTTTTTAGAAAGCAGCATCTTGGTGCCAAAACAGCAAATGATGTTAAGACATCAATGCCCCGGCATTAAAAGCTTGCTGCAGCTTTTCTTTCCTCCTTGTCACGATCTCAATGATTCTGCCGTTTCTAAAGAAGGAGGAATATAAAAGGCAGCGGTGAACCAGTAGGGCGTGCAGCCCGAGGTTCTTGGCAGGACTCACGTAGCATTCTCGCTTTTATTTTTCTAGTTTCCATCCACTGTTACTGTATTCAAGTAATTACTCAATCGACCGGCATCCCAGAGAGCGCTGCAGTGGAGCCTGAGATTAGTGAGCGGCGCCCCCTTGTGACAATTTAAAATACTACTGCCGAGCTGGGACAGATGGCAAACTTGAAGCTTGCCAGTAGCACAGAAGTCCAGACAAGACAAGGGACAACTGCATGGGACATGAATGGAGCTATTGAAGAACTTTTAAATCAGCATGAGAATATTTGAATATTTATAAACAGGAGAATGAACGAGGCCCACACGGTAGAGGAATAGAATCACCTTCCAAAAGCTCTCCTTTGGCTTCTTGAGTCAGCCGCAACAAGTGTGGCTAACACCCCCACTCCCACACTCCCCACCTCCACCGTCACCCGCAAACCCCGAAAACCTACATCTCTTCCATGCCTTTCACATGTTAAAAAAATTACAACATCCATGAGGAGAGGTGTACAATCTTCAACTGTGGTTCGAGGGCGAGCAGCCACCTAGCATAGCAGCTTGTTAGACAAACAGAATCTCAGGCTTCACACAGATCTCCCGAGTTTAGAACCCAGATTTGATCAGCTCAGGTGCTCACATGTGTGGTGCAGCACAGCAGAAGTGCTTGCTGCATGGATTCTAGACTTAGCGTTGGGTCGGGCTCTATCCCTACTTACCAGCTGTGGGAAATTGGGTAACATGTGTGCCTCGGTTTTCTTAACTGTGAGCGATGAGTATTAGCGTCCGGATTTATTGGCAGACAACCACCCTATCATTGTCTTCAAGGTTTAATGGAGAATTATTACATCCTAGACAATTCGTGAAGCATTTTTACTTTCTTAATTTGGTATTTTAATTAGTGCTTAATTTAACCAATGTCCCTCCCAGTAGTTTCATCTTTCAGTTAGCATGCAAAATAATAAGATGATAATATTTCATAGTACATATCATTGTGCTAAGGTTACATTTGCCTCCACTGTCCTTTCTAGCCCCTTTTCTCTGTCTTCACTGGTCCCCTCCCTCCCCCACCACTTTAATTTCATATACAAACATATATGTGTGCACATATGGTGAAATTTAGATTCTGTATACGAGAGAAAACTTACAATATTTTTCCCGTCTTCCTTCTCCAAATTCCCTTTCCTGTTCCTTCTATGCCCTCAGGTCCCCCCCCCCCACACCCTTGTTCCTTTCTGCTTTCATGCCTTGTGTTTACAAACTGAAATCTAGAGAGGTGCATATGTTTAAATCTAGATTCCTCATGTGAGAGGGCGTACTTGTCTTTCCTGCTATTCTTCTGGGCTGACTTCACCTGATCTGGATGACGTTTGGTTCCAGCCGCTTGCCTAAAGGAGACGTTGTTTTATTCTTCTCTGGCTGAAGAAGAGCCCATGGTGTGTGATACCACATTGCCTTATCCATTCATCTGTGGGGCATCTGGGCTGGTGCTGTGTTTGGGCTCTCGTAAAAAAAATGAAGGCTTTTGGTTTTCTTGTTTCCTGAGGCAGGGTCTCATACAACCTTCAACTTGTTACGTAGCCAAGGATGCCTTTCAGCTCTGGATCCCCTGCCTCTACCTCTACGACTGGCTTAGGTTACATTTCCTATTATTTGATCGGAAGCCAAAGCTGGAGGTGTTGGGTTATTTGAAAGTAACCCAAAGGGCTGGAGAGATGCTCAGTGGTTAAGAGTGTGTGTCGCTCTAGAACAACACCAGGATTCACTCAGTACCCAAGGGAGGTGACTCAACCACGACAACCGGAGCTCCAGTTGCAGGGGATGGAGCACCCTCTTCTGGCTTCTGAGGGCACTGCACAAGTGAATGCTCAGACATATATGAATACACACAGTTTGTAAAACTTAAGGAAAACAAAACAACAACAAAACCAAGCTGGATGTTTCTCAAGCACTCAGGAGGCAGAGGCAGGGGTTTCTCTGAGTCCAAGGCCAGCCTATTCTACAGAGTGATTCCAGGATAGTCAAGGCGAAACAGAGAAACCCCATCTTGAAAATCCAAAACAAACACACAAACAAATGAACCAACAAACAGTAACGAGTCACCCATTACAGGTTAACAAAAGTAATCATTGTTTTGAGTAAACAATAGACTTTCATATAGAGGACAAACATTGAGGAGACAAATTGTTTTGCATTCTTACAAGTGTTAAAAAAAAATACCTGTCTATGTCTACTGCATTTCCTGTTGTAAGACCACAGATCATGCACCCTGTAAAAATTTTACTGCTTATACAGAAGGGAAATGAAAAAAAAAAAGCAGAGATGATTTTGCTACTACTAGGAAATAGCATTTGTAAGTTTTATCTTACAACTTCCTTGGAAGGGCCCGAGGGGTCTGCCTTTAAACTCTAAGGACATTCAAAAGACTAAGACACTTTCACTGTAGACACATGCATAAATGCAAACCATTTCTATTTTTGCATGAATTGCTTAGTGGGCGAGAACTCTGCTGGGATTCTGAGTTGTGTTTGAAATGACTGAGGCAGAATTTGTGTAGGAATGACAATCCTCAGTTCTCTGACCTGTACTAGCCTGATGCCCGGGAGGCTCTGCTTGGCTGCACTTCTATTGCTTTCCAGTTGAGCTACAGAAAATGTGTGTGGTGCTTTTCGTCCTGGGCTGCTCCTGCAACTAGATGGGGACGTGGAGGTTAAATGGGGGATCTGAAAACAGAGCAGGGATGTAGCTGTCAAAATACGCTACGGAAACTGCTGTGGTTATAAAATCTCTGCAGGCAGATTGGGAATGCCCATGAGGTGGTGACTGCTTAATCTGTGAACCGGGACGGTTTCCTTTGCAGAAACTCAGTGATGGAAACTCTCCTGAGTGCTGCTGGTTGCTGGCTAGCTGTTTCCTTTTCCTTGTTTCCTATTCTTCTCCTCCCTCCTCCCTCCTCCCTCCTCCATTCTCTCTCCTCCTTTCTCTTCTCTCCTCTTCTTCTCTCCCCTCTCCTTCCCCTCCCCTTGCCTCCCTCCTCTCTCTACCCCTCTTTCCCTTTCCCTTCTCTACCCTCCTCTCTTTCCCTCCTCTTCTCCCTACCTCTCTCCTCTCCTCCCTTCTGCTCCCCTCCCCTCCTCCCTTCTGCTCCCCTTCCCTCCTCTCCTCTCTCTACTCCTCTTTTCTCCTCCCCTCCTCTCTCTACTCCTCTTTTCCCCTCCCCTTCTCTGCCCTCTTCTCTCCCCTCCTCTCCTCTTCTTTACCTCTGCTATGGCTACCATGAGAACCATGTTGGGATAAGGAGTCTAATATTGCAATCTCAGATAAATACAGGATAATTCTTGCACACTTCTGGACTGTCTTAATATATTTTAATCAGCTAGACATGATAGTGCGTGCCTTTAATCCCAGAACTTAGGAGGCAGAGGCAGTTGGGTCTCTGAGTTCAAGGCCAATCTGGTATGCCTATGTAGAGAGTCCCAGGCCAGCCAGGGCTACATAGTAAGACCTTGTCTCAAAAAATGTTTTAATTATATTTAGAAACATGGTGATGTAATTATTTAATATTTTAAATGTTTTGGGGAAAGCAAAATTTGCAAGCAATTCTGATTCATAGGTAAGACTATGTATAGCATAGTATGAGAGAAGTTACCATTTAGCACTCCCTTTCATTTTCAAAGTGGTGATTTGTCAAATTCCCATTTGTATCTCTTGGACCTGAGTCACCTGCTTCTGGGAAAAGGTCAGGAACAGAGATCCCCCCCCCACCTCCCCTCTTCCCCAGCAGCAAAGATCTGTTTGCTGCTGCTTAACAGGCCAGAGCCATTTGGTACTTTTCTGCAGTTGCAGGGATTTGGCCAGCAGAGGGGAGGAGAGTAAATCCTGCTCATAGCTGAGGGTTAGGCAGATGCTGTGCAAATATTCTACTGGTAGGAGGTGATGCCAGCCCCCTTGGCTTGAGTTGATGGTTGTCTGTGGGAAGGATGCCCAGAGTTGCTGGTACTTCTGAAGCATTAAGAGAGAGAAAACATCAAAATATCTCTGATTATCTAATTTAAAAGCATTGCTTGATTTTTAAAAAAGCATCATTCTAAGGCTAAGAGTAAAAACAAAATCATGCTAGTGCATTGAGTTTGTCCTGTGATTCTAGACCCTCCTGGAGATGTTGTATATGGCCTGAATTTGCCCTTCCATAGAAAATAAATTTCTATTCATTTATTAGTATATCCAAATTTTATAAAATAATGGCCTCTCCGTGTGTATATAATGCGCCAAAGTCCTGTTTACTGTCATGTGGTCCTTTCTAACTACTTGTCTCTTTATAGTGGGATATTTTTGTGAAGAGGATGAGGATACAGAAGACAAAGGCAGTAGTGTTTCAGCATTTTGGGGAGAAGGTAACCTCATCCACTGGGATTAAAATTTCACGATGATGATGGATTTATCTTGGAATCTAGCCTGCCTGTTGGATAAGGACCTTTTATCAAGAACATGTTATTTTGTGGGAAGTTATTATAAGTGTCACTGTGCCTGCTGATGGGGAGGTACCCACAGCATCCAGCCTTTGTCAGATGCTTTAACTTAAATGCTCTGCCTTGTTTCCCAGCGTGCGCACTCTCACTGTGCTTTCTTGACTTTTGATGTGAGGGACTTCAGGGGACCTCTGTGTCTTCCATGAGCTTGCTCTCACACATGGCTGTGTCACCCTGAAAGGCCTATCTGTATTTCCATGATATCTTTCCAGGCCATCTTTCAACACTCAGGTTTGACGGAGTCTTTCTTGCCTTCATGTTTCTTTACTCTCCAACTCCTCCATGACTTCATATATTATCATGAAGACGGAACTCTCACTCAGCCCTCAATGGAGAATATTCACCAAACCCTCCCCTCAGGGATATGTGGAAGATGAGGTAGACAAGTTGTAAGAGGTGGCAGATGACTCCAAGGAAACCGTGCCCTCCAGACACTTATGAACTTACAGAGACTGTGACAGTACACATAAGACTTGCCTTGCACAGGTTTCAAGTCTGATGGGGGTCTCAGTATTGAAAGGGGAGGTGGACACAGGCTCCCACCACTAACCTAGAAACTATGTCTAATTGGTGCCAACTGGGAAAGGAAAACTTACTTTTCTCCAATGGCGTCTCACTGAGTATATTAACCATACTCTAGGGTATGTTAACCAGGCCCAGCATGTTAACATAAAAGTCGTGGTATTTTTGTAAACTTTTTGTCTCAGGTTGCTTTGTTTGCTTGTAGTCTTAGTTAGGGTTTCATTGCTATGAAGAGACACCATGACCATGAGAACTCTTACAAAACATTCTAATTGTGGCTGGCTTACAGATTGAAAGGTTTAGTCCATTATTGTCATGACAGTGTCTAGGCAGACATGGTGCTGGAAAAGGAGCTGAGAGTTCTACATCTTGATCCACAGGCAGCAGAAGGAGAGTGTGTGCCACACCGAGTGCAGTGTGAGCATAGGAGACCTCATAGCCTGTTCCCTACAGTGACTCACTTCCTCCAACAAGGCCACACCTGCTAATAGTGACACTCTCTATGGGCCAAGTACTCAACCAAGTGAGTGAGTGAGTCTACAGGAACCTGTATTATATACCTATTGAATATACCTATTCAAATCACTGCACTTGTATATTTTGGTTTCTATTTTTGTGGGTTTGTGGGGGTGTGTGTATGTGAGTTTCCCGTTTTGTTTCTTTTTAAAAGAAAGGGAGTGGAGCTGGGTGGGCAGAGAGGATCTGGGAGGAGTAGGAGATGTTTTTCAACTAAAATTTAGATGGAACTCTCTACAGACTGGCCTGAAACTATGTCTCCTGATTTTTTGTGACCACTTCTCTTCTCTGTAGACTCTTTTGCCTTTACCCCTTTTCCTGCCCTAAGAGCTTTGGGACAAATCTATTCTAGGCAAACCCCAGTAGGGCTTTGGGTGAAGCTTCTGCTGCCATAGCCATAGATATTGCTGGTATACAATAGAACACCACATGGTGCTGATGCAGGAGTTGTTGACTTGGGTTGTTTTGCTTGGAGACAATCAAGGAAAAGAAGGGAGACCCTTGATAAACCAGGCACTGTAGGAGCTGAGCTAACTCGGCAGTTTTCTTGCTAAACATAAAGCTGATTTTTTTCTTTTTTCATTCTGTGTTTTTGATTTTTAATAACATGGTCTTATGTAGTCCAGGCTAGCCTAGGACTCTTGATTTTTCTTCCTCTACCTCTCAAGTGCAAGGATAATAGATGCATGTCACTATACCCAGCATAGAGTTGAAATACAAAGATATATTTTATTTTTTTAAGTGTGTGTGTGTGTGTGTGTGTGTATGTGTGTAAGAATAGTTAGAGCAGCTTACTGGCTGTAGTCTACCTACTCCAAAAATGGCTGTCTACTAACAGAATGTTTAAGAATCTAGTAGTTTGGTCCACTAGGCTAGATGTTTCAGGACGTCTTTAGTATATGGTGGAGTATGCTCTAATGCCAATGAATCCAGAGTGAGGGCAAGCAGGCAAAGAACAACAGCTTTTTCTTTTCTTTTTTTCTTTCTCCCATGTCCTTTATCTAGGCACCCAGGAGAATGTATAGCCCTGATTTAGGGTACATCCTCAGACCTCAAATGATTGGGCTTTAATCCCAGGAAGAATGAAAAGTATTGGGGATTCAGGCCATGTGTCTGGGGCCCAGCCTCAAACAAGAGGGTACAACTGTTCTGTGATAAAAAGCAGGTATAGAAAAGGAGACTGAACATCAGAAGGGATTTATATTAGGAAGTGGCAAAATATGGGAGTTGCTCTATGGCTTGTGCTTCTTCATGGAATGTGGGGTGGGGCCATCAAACGAAAGGGGAGCACACAGTGGATGCCTTGAATCAATGGGACAAGTTAGGGCCTGGTTGTTCTGAAATAGTAGAGTGCCATTTAAGACTGGGGAGACTAATTGTCTAGGGTTTTGATGGCTGTGACCTTGGCAACTCTTATAAAGGCAAATATTTGATTGGGGGCTGGCTTTAAGTTCAGAGATTTAGTCCATTGTGGTCCTTGTAGGAAGCATGGCAGCTGCAGGCAAACATGATGCTCTAGTAGGAGCTGAGAGTTCTACATCTGCATCTGAAGACAGCAGGAAGGCAGAGAGACACTGGGCCTGGCTTGAGCATCTGAAATCTCAAAGCCCATCCCTACTTCCTCCAACCAGGCCACATCAACTCCAACAGGGCTACACCTCCTAACAGTGCCATTCCCTGTGAGCCTACAGGAGTCATCTTCACTTACCACACTGACTTCCACCAGCAGCCAGCTCATGCATATGACTTGTCTGGAGGCCAGTTCTCCAGCTGAGGCAGAGAGAAGGGCATGGTTGGACCCTCTAAAGGGGCTAACAAATCAGGGTACTTTGTCACTAGGAAAGGCTTTTTCCTCCCATTTCTGTCTCATTGATACAGATGGGCTTCTTGCTGATGAAAAGGCATGAATGTGGCTGGAGTTTGTAGTTGAGCTCTTAGTGGCTTACCTCCCCTCACACCCTGACCTACCCGTGTCTCTATTGTTTGTTAGATATCGTGAGACCATCAGAATGTGAAGCTAAGCGTTCTTAGCAGTCCCATGGATGTCCCAGGGTGGAATGGCATCTCTTGTCTTATTGCACAGGAGAAATCCTGCTGGGAATCCTTCTCCTCACTGTCCATCTATATGATTATGAATGAGAAAAGCACTTTGACCGGGAAGGTTATCAAACCCAGCTCCAGAGTTCTGGGCTTCTGACTAGAAGACTACAAAGCTGTACAAACCCCTCAGCCGGATTCATTTCCATTTTGAACAGTGTTTTTTAACCTTCCAAATGCTGTGACCCTTTAATACAGTTCCTCATGTTTTAACCCCCGACTATAATATTTTTGTTGCTAATCCATAGCTGTAATTTTGATGCCATTATAATGTAGATTGTAATATAAATATCTGTTTTCTGATGGTCTTAGGCAACCCCTGTGAAAGAGTCGTTTGACTGCTAAAGGGTTCATAACTTACAGGTTGAGAACCCTGGTCTAGAAGAAGCCATGTTGTCTGCTAGATGGCTCCAGGTGGTCAATCCACAGGCGAAGTGTCCCTGAAGGGAGTAACCTGCTCACATTCTGACGAAGATTCTGTGGAGACATGTTAGCTAAGATTGCCTGGCTCTCACACGGCTGTTGCTGAGTTTGAGGAAATGCTGCTCTGCAGGGCTGGAGGTCATTAAGTCCCATCTGCTGCTATTAAAAACTTCATCCCCTTTCATTTAACAGAAGTTTTTTTTTCCCTCCAAAAATCAGTTTTTACTTAGATAATCATCTTCTCTGAACAAATTCTCCTAAAAGTTAACTATGAAGGACAAAGCTGCTTTCCCTCAGTATTTTCTGCAGTCACATCTCTCTCTCTCTTGTTCCCAGGGGTTACAACTGATAATAGATTGGTGTGTATCCTTGCAGACTGAGAGATTTGCCTACTCTGCTACTTTTGTTTACATTTGGCTGCAGGAGTAGGGAAATCTTCAAATAACAATCATTCAAGTAAGTTAGAAGTTTCTGCCAGGGGGCTGGAGAGATGGCCCAAGGTTAAGAGCACTGACTGCTCTTACAGAGGTCCTGAGTTCAATTCCCAGCAACCACATGGTGGCTCACAACCTTCTGTAGTGGAATCTGATGCCCTCTTTTGGTGTGTCTGAAGACAGCAGCAGTGTACTCATATAAATAAAATAAAATAAAATAATAAATAAATAAATAAATAAATAAATAGTTCTGCCAGATGTAAGGAAAATCTGGAAGCGGGAGGTCCAGGCTAGATGGTAGCTCCATATTGTTATAAGGAATGAAGGTCCCAGTTTGTCATCCTGTAGCTGTTGTCTCCATCCAATAGGTCACCTGGTCTAATGTGATGATAAAAGATCTAGCCATTCTTGCTCACCAGACCGGATACAGCAGAAAACACCAACCAACCAAACAAACACCAAAAAAAAAAAAAAAAAAATCAAACAAACACAAACCAAGGCTCTCACTTATCTACACCTCTGATTACATCTCTTTGAGCAGAATTTAGTCATAAAGCCACGTAGGTGCAAGAGATGCTGGGCACTAGATAATACCTCCAAATAATGTTTCTATTACTAAATAGAGACGGGAAAAGACAGTGAATCCATCATGAAAATGTGCATAGAAAGATACAGTATTACTTTTGTTATATGAAATACATTTTGCAACTCCCCCCTCTCCAGTTTAGTGTGTTTTTGCATCTCATCATATCTACACGTGGTTCCTATTTCACTGATACCCAGCACGCATGTTATAGAGGTATATTTTGTTCAGTTGTGTCTCTATAAGAGATCATTTGGAGTCTTTTAAATATTTAGATACCATCCTTCCTATATCCAGACATGAAAAACTGACACATAAAGGTGGTGTCTTAGTTAGGGTTTTACGGCTGTGAACAGACACCATAACCAAGGCAAGTCTTAAAAAGGACGACATTTAATTGGGGCTGGCTCACAGGTTCAGTCATTCAGTCTGTTATCATCAAGGCAGGAAGATGGCAGCATCCAGGCAGGCATGGTACAGGAGGAGCTGAGAGTTCTACCTCTTCATCTTCGGGCTGCTAGAAGAAGACTGGCTTCCAGGCAGTTAGGATGAGAGTCTTTTAGCCCACCTCCACAGTGACACACCTACTCCAACAGGGTCACACCTAACCATGGCACTCCCTGGGCCAAGCATAGACAAACCATCCCAGGTGGTTACGTAAATATTCTAAATTGCCTAGAAATATCATAGATTGTCAAGGTTCATCGCAAATACTGGATCCTTCCATATGCAAAGCAGTCTCTATTGTTGCAAGTAAGGATGGAGACAAAGGGACAAAGGAACCTATGGAGAAGGGCTAAGTTGTTAACTTTGGCCTGCTTCTTACCTTCAAGGCACAGGTCTTCACTGGAAGAGTGTGCAGGGCTTACCTAGTCAATAATGACGGTGCCTGTCACAATCAACATTGCATTTGGAAATTCTAGGGTGGGAGGGTCCCCTGTCTGGGCAGAGACAATTTACTAGGAAGCCACAATCTGTAAGAGCCTCCTAATTTATCTTCCTTCTACTTTTATTTGATTTGGCACGCATAGCAAGCTTTTAAAAACAAACACCAGATACTATTGCTATGTTGCTAGGCTTGTACTGTGTTGAAACTCTTGCTGGAATACGCCAGTTTCTATCCTACTAAGTACCTTAATATTTGTCCCTTTTCCAGAATGTTCTCCTGGGACATCTCACAGCAGGCTTAGAATCACATCCAGGTGCCAGCAAAAATTGTTCTCTCGACGTTGTCCTCACAAATGTCACTGGTTCTGCTGTAAAGCCACCAGCGACTTTCCCATTGTCCTCTTCTGCCTTGTCAGCACTCACCTGAAGACTTGTACAAGAACATGAGCCTGTGAGCTGCAGGAGGCGAAGCGGTTGTCTTGGCCATGGTTCAAGGCATGGAATTGTGGCAGGTTTAAGATTTATTTTATTTATTTATTTTTATATTTTGCGGCATGGCTCCTTGGAGTCTTTTTTCTTTCTAGTGTTCTCAGAGCCTGTCCCCCACCATCTGCCCCTCTAAGGTTCATGCATTCCTGTGGTCTTAGCTAGCTAGCGTTCCCAGCAGTGTCATGCCTCAGGAATACTTCATGGGTTGAGTATCTTAAATATTTCTAAAAAATAATATCCCAAATAAAAAATATAGGCTGTGAATGGTGTGAGGTGGGTCATCAACCATCTATTTCAAAAAAATACTCGACATACCTTCATCCCACCCTGGGAAAAATCAAATCCTGTTCCTCATAAGGTGTTTTGGGCATAGCCAGCCATTTATTTTTAGAGTTAAAGGAATAAGAGCAGGTGGACGGGGCACATGCCCATTTAGCTCCCATGTTGCCTTCTTTGTCACTAAAATAAAATTTTTAGTATGATCCCCTTGGCAGGTGATCACACGTGTTATGTCAGTGTATTTAAAAAAGTGGGTAATTCATTTGTTAAATGAATACGGCAATTATTAATTTCAATTTATCCTGTTTATTGGGAACAGCTGTTCATTAACATTTATGTAACTGCTAATTTTAGAGCCAAACTAATTACCTCAAACACAGCGCTGTGGTATCCTGAATAGAAAAGCACTCTTAACTGTCCTGCCAGCCAGAGTAGAAATAGAACAACGGCGAGCCCTCTAGGGTGCTATTTTACAGTTGGCCAGGTGGGGGCTCTCTTCAATTGGAGTTCAAGCAATCTGCTGCAAAGATCCAGATAGAAACGCTGTAGCTGTAGGATTCTTGAAGGCCATGGTGGCAAATCTTCCCCAGGGACCAGGCAGGTAATAAAGAAGAATGAAATGGGAAGGTGTGAGAACTCACACATCGTCATTGGTCTTTGTTTTGTCACTTTTGATCAAATTTGGTTATGAGAATCTGTGCAAAGAAAGACTATTTCAGGCATGGTGATAAATGGCCATCAGTCCTTGCAGAGAGATTTCAGGAGACCCCTGACCATGCATAGGGATTATGGCAAACAGGACCACAACCATTGGACAGGATGCTGGGGGCTGGGCAGGTGTGTGGTGAGAGGTAAGAGCTGCTCTCAGAGGACTTGGCTATTGTCATCTGGGACTGGAACAAATATGAAGAACTACAGATCCCCCACCTCCGGAAACCCAATAAATGGCATTTTAATGTGAAATTTCCCAAATATTAAGCGCCAGTTCAAATGTTAATAAACTACTGTAGGTTGACATAGTATGTGTGAAGTCAAGGGCTGCTCAGGCATGGCTTGCTAGTTAAGAGCTGTTTCTGAGTTACCGGTACAACTCAGTTGGTAGACAATTAACCTAGTATGCTTGAGGCCCCAGGTTCAACTCTTTATTTCTTCTTTATTACCTGCCTGGTCCCTGGGGATAATTTGCAACCGTGGCCTTCAAGAACCCTTACAGGATTATAGAAAAGACATTTGGTGGTCTATTCCTGTAAGCCCAGTGTGGTATAGGATATAGGGAGAGTTTAAGGCTAGCCCTCAACATGAGATCCTGCCTCTCTAATTTATTTGGTTTAAATTTTAAGACAGGATTTATTTTTATGATTTTAAATTATGTGTAGGTGTGTGTGACTGCATGTGAGTATATGCACATGAAGACAAATGCCAGCAGAGGCCTGTGTCCGGCTCTTCTGGGGCTGGAGTCACAGACAGTTGTGAGATGCCTTGGGGGGGGTGCTGGGCACTGATTAGGTCCTCTAGAAGGACAGCAAATGCTCTTAATTGTGAAACCATTTCTCTGGCTCTCTTGTTTGGTTTCTATTTCTTTCATAGAACTGTCTGTTTCCTTTAAAAAAATAATCTGAAGAAAAACTCATAACCCTCACATTGCTTCATTTTTCTTATTATACAACTAAGGAGCTGGGTTTTATTTTCCTGTAAACTCCACATGGAATTCTCATGATCCATAATCTTGATATGACTAAACTGTGAAAAATACGAAACTGAAAGAGAACATTAAAATAGTCATTTTCTTGTAGGAGTGACTTTATTATTTTTTTTCTTGTCCTTTTGTGGACAAATTATCCTTGATATGGGGCAGAGGCCCTTGGAATGCAGTGAGACTGAAGACCTCCCAGGTCCTGAGGTTCTGACGATAAATGTGGTCTGTGGTGAGAAGCTTCCCGAGGGATTCTGGGAGACAAAGGTCCCTGGAGCATGCTTCAACTTTTTTTTTTATGCTAATCTAAAAAAAAAAGAATTTGAAATAGATCTTATGTGTTGGCGTTCAGCATCTGTTTCTGTCAGTGTCTCAGCCCTCATGTGCCTTCAGCTAAAAGCACCTTTCCAGATGTCCTTGGTCACTGGTATTCTAGAAGCTACTTTACTTTCTGCTGAGTGAAAGCTCTGGAGACTTTGAAGACAGAAGGGAAGCAAAGGGCATTTTTTTTCCTCTGATTTTTGTCATGTCTGTACATGTGAGTATTGGCAGCAGCTGGGCTGTATGTTCACTGTTCATTCTTTAGCCTCATGTTGTGGGAAAGCTGTGGTCTCAGCAGTGGTGGTAGCCATGGAAACAGCACTAGCCTGGTATCTCCATGGTTGTGGTAGGTAGTTTATGATCCTGGAGTCTGAACCTGTTTCAGTCAACATTGACAAGGTTTGTTGTGATAATAAGCTACTGGAAACCTTAAAGCAGCGGTTCTCAACCTTCCTAATGCTAGGACCCTTTAATACAGTTCCTCATGTTATGGTGACCCCCAGCCATAAAATTATTTTTGTTGCTACTTCATAACTGTAATTTTGCTATTGTTATGAATTACAATGACAACATCTGATATACAAGGTATCTGATATCAACTCTGTGAAAAGGTCATTTGACCCCCAAAGGGGCTGCGACCCACAGGTTGAAAACCACTGCCTCAGATGATGAGTTTACGCTGTGCTCTGAGCACAGTGCAGCTTGCAATAAGATGCTCTGTCTGGAAAGCACTGTGTCTCCCCTACTCCACAGAATTCAGTGCACAGGACTGCTGTTCATGCTCCTTTCCACAAAGGGAAGTATTCCTGGAAGGAGGCCAGCTGGGGATTCTGTGAGCACCTAGGGTTTGTTTTGTTTGTTTTGTTTGTTTGTTTTTGAGCATCTAGGTTTTGAATGAAACTTCATTCTTCTAATGTAATGGTTCTCAACCTGTGGGTCATGATCCCTTTGGAAGTCTGTGTCCCTTTCACAGGGGCTGCCTAAGGTTACCAGAAAACACAGATATTTATACTACAATTCATAACAGTAACAAAATTACAGTTATGAAGTAGCAACGAAAATAATTTTACGATTGGGGGTTCACCACAACATGAGGAACTGTATTAAAGGGTCATGGCATTAGAAAAGTTGAGAACCACTGTTCTAAGTACATGAGCTAAAAGCATCAGAGGAAGCTTCTACTCGCATCCATTTGACATAGCTACTTTAGGGTGTTTGCCATGTCTTTTCCCTCTTCCCTGGTAGCTCCAACTGTCACAGGTACCATTTGCTACTTTGCATCTGTAGGCAGTCTTTTTCTTTCACTAGTCTGAAAATGCCTGAGGTCCTACTTGCCTTAGCGCTCTCTCTCTCTCTCTCTCTCTCTCTCTCTCTCTCTCTCTCTCTCTCTCTCTGTGTGTGTGTGTGTGTGTTTTTCTAGATAGGGTTCTTTGTGTGGCTCTGGCTGTCCTGGAACTTGCTCTCTAGGTCAGGCTGGTCTTGAACTCAAATCTGCCCACCTCTGTCTCGCTGGGATTAAAGACATGCGCCACCACCAAGCAACTTCTTCCTTTGCTCTTAGTCACCTTCCCAGAACCTAGTGCAGCTTCTGGCATGGAACAGACACTAATGGTGCTTGGCTGAAGGAATGCGTTCCTGCTTCATTAAATCTTACCAAAGTTCAATTGGTTAATAACCATGATCTAGTATTATTACTACCTCAACTTGGATTACAACTTGAGTTAATTAAGATGAGTGGAAAATTCTGCACGGTATAGAATGCACCTTTGTTTATTAACGTTTTTTTTTAAACCTGATACACAGATGTTAGGACTTTTCACTTGTAATAGAGCATAGTTTCCATTGTATCCAAGCAGCAGTCAGGAATGGCAGCATGTCATTTAGTAACAACCTGTAGCTTTTCAAATTTGGTTTGCAGAAACTTTATCCTCAATTAAATCTAGTCACACATTTGAAAAATGCTTTAGATCACCCCAAGCTCAGCAGTTAACAGTTTTTTTTTTTTTGGTCTGTGATAAATTAACCACAATAGATATGTAACATATACAACCTCATCCATCGGTCATGAACATACACAGCCAAAGGAAATGGTAGTGGGGCAGTAGTCACCATGGTTAATAGGGGAACTCAGTAGAGACATCTGCAAGCTTTGATTTATAAGCTCTGACAGTTCTCAAAGTAGAAGCAATGTTTAGTACCGCTTACAATTATTAACACACTAAAAACAGGACCAGCATTATGAGCTCCTTTGTCTTAGTGCCTTGGATCCTTTGGCGTTATCAACAGTATCTTAGAATAAAAAATATTCAAGTTGTGTTTCTCATAGAACTTTCTGTGCGTGCTAAAGGGTGTTAAATGAATTTAACAGAGGCAGCAATTTTCCATAAGGTGATTAAATTTTTTTTTTTTGGCATTTTTACAGTTATCTAGAGCTAAAGACCCTCTAGACTTTTAGAATTATCAGTGATGAGTGCGGTCACATTTCATCTTACAATAATATCATATACTTGACTCACCGTGCCATCTTGTCAGTTTGCCTGAAAATAAGATTTAATCCTGTAAAAAAATGTTTTAAGAGTGGCATAATAAATAAACAATATGTTGAGATAGTCGCAGCTACAAATGATAATTACTAACTAAGGCCATGGAAGGCGACCTCACACTCAATCCACTGGTCTTTGTCTCTGCTGCAGGATATTTGATCACACTGTGAATGCTGAGATTTTGTTGTTTACTGGAAAAAGCCTGTTTCTAGCTGTGGTGTGGTTAAGTCTTGGCACCCACCTTTAATTCCCCTGGCTGGAATACAGACATGCCTTTAGTACACAGAATGTACTAAGAATGAAGGTAGAGTTAGTTTGTAGAAGGAAGCACCCATGTTTGAAAGTGACGTCTACATGAGGGGCAGGCAAGGTGACGAATCAGAGAAAGATTTGATAGAACAGGATCTGTCCACCTCTCCTGAGAACAGAGGGAAAAGAGAGGCTACTTAAGAGAGAGCAGCAGCCCAGAGGGTAAAAAGGAGAGAAGGCAGTTGGCCTGAGACAATGGTACAGAGACAGGTTGAAAACAGAGTGAGCCAGAGAATGAAAAGGAGCCAGAAGATTTAGTACAGATTGCTAAAGTTAGTATGAGGCCAAGTAGAACAATTCAGGAGAAGCTGAGAGAAGCCAGATTGAATCAGTCATCTTGGAGAAGACTTTGAGCCAGAACGGCTGAGTTGAACCAGCCAGCCAGAGCTCAGAAATAACTAGGAAGGGGTGAGCTTATTCAACAGCAAGTCTTAGAGGCTGAAAACATCCTAGGCCTAGATTGGATTGTTAGAAGCTTCCAGGACTAGGCCTAGGATAGCAGATGGAGGCAGTAAGCCTCTGAGATGACAGTTATATGAGGTGAACAAAAGTTATTTTTGCAAGTTTCTGCATGTTTTTTTAAAAATACTTTTTATTGACTCTTTGTGAGTTTTACATCACGTACCCCAATTCCATTTATCTTCCTGTCTTTTCATATCTACACTCTTGCAACCTACTTCCATAAGAGAAAAACAAAACAAAAAAGCATAGGAAACATCTGGTTGTGGAAGCTGGGGTGTGTTACTGTGTGTCCCACAGCACACCCTCTTGTCCACACATCTTTACTTGCAAATGTTCACTGCAGTGAGTCATTGGTCTGGTTCAAGGCCACTGGCTTCTGCTACACTATCCACACTGGATCCTCAGCGGGACTCCTTTAGGATAGCCTGTTGTTGCCCTGTGTCATGGAGAACCTGCAGCTCTGGATCTGCAGGACTGGCCCTTTCACATGCTCCAGCAGATCATAGATGGGGTAGGTGTTGGAGTGGACCAACTCAAAGGCCCATATCTGGGCCTGGGTGAGAAATGAGTTGTTCAGCCCACAAGCTCTCCTGGACTCAAACCTCCAGGGCGAGCTCTCTAGCATTGCCCTGGCTAGCTCACCCAGTGCTAGAGACATCAAGGGACAGGGTTAACTCTACAGCGCTCATGCCTTCTGGGCCAGCTTACCTGCATCTATGCCACCAGAGCCAGCTCTACTGTGCTGCCCAGTTGAGGTTCTGGGTTCACTCTCCTGAGTGTAGGAGCTGTGAGAGGTGGGGCCAGCTCTGCACAGCTCTTGGACATCTACATGGTCCCAGGCAGCAGTCCACCCAGCCCAGGGACTTCCACATGCTCTTTAGAGGTAATAAGCCCTAGACACTGACACAGACTCCTGATGATGCATGGTCATGGACCCAGATACGGTCTTCAGGAGCAACATGGGCTGGGCTTCACCATGGCCTCAGGTGGCAGTGAAAACTACTCACAATAGGCTGTTCCTCTTCACTCCTTCCACCTCCAGTTCCATCTCTCTTCACGAAGCTCAGACTGTTCTGTTTCTCTTTCTCTCCCATCTGTCCACCACATACTTGTATTTCATTGTGGCTCCTGCTACAGGCTGGCCACATGGTTGGTGTGCCTATGGGTGTTCTCTACCCTTCTGCACTGTGTGGCATAGTGGTATGTTGGTCTTTTAGTGTCTTACTCCGCTGATACTGGGAGGTGTGGTGACAGGCAGGTCTACTCCAACTGTGTTGCTTGGCATGACTGAGTTTCTTCATGTTTTTTAACTTGCAGAACTATGGAAGTACATACACACCTGTCTACTTTAGTCTATCGTCTTCAGAAACCCAAGAAATGATCAGCATACAAAACCAAGGAAACTACCTGGAGGTTTCTCCTTTAAAAATAGTGAAATGATTCCAAAACTTTTAAGAACCAGAATTTAGGAAAAAACAATTTTAGTTAGAAATCAGGTGTACAGAGACGTAAAATGGAAAGAAAGATGGCTCTAGGAAAGAAGGATCAAACTAGAGACCCAGATGTTTACAATGTAGAAACATGGGGGTCATCTGCAGCTTCCTGTCACTCTGGTGAGTGCCTGAGGAACTGCTAGATGCTCTATGATGTCATTTCCCATACAAAGGGACTTCAATGCATACTAGAGGGTAATTCTCTTGAATGGATGGGTGAACTAGTGGGTGAAGATGGCTTCTCTTTGTTTAATTCACCAACTACTACTTGATCAAATAAGTAAAGCCAAATAAAAGCACATCTGGTAGAAATTGGACATGAATGTTCGCAAGATGTGTTTGAATCTCACTTGCAGCAGCTGGCAGTGGGCAGGAGAGTGCAGGTCAGCAACTCAAGGACACTCCTGAATCTGTTCTGGAGGTAGCCCCATGCTCATGGTACTGATAGCCTTTGCTGTGGCACTCAGGTCTTCTCCAAAATCCAGCAGGCTCGCATCCCCATACCTTAGCATTTTTCAACGTTTTCTTCATAAGACTTGAAAGTTGGGGAGTGTGCTTGTTTGAGTAGGTATGGCCCCGATAGACTCATGGGGCTCATCACGCTTGACTCATCATGCTTGACTCATAAGAAGTGGCACTATTAGAGGTATGACCTTGTTAGAGTAGTGTGGCCTTGTTGAAGTATGTCACTGTGGAGGTTGACTTTGAGGTCTCCTATGCTCAAGGTACACCTAGTATTGTGGCCCACAGTCTCTTTTTGCTGCCGTTAGATCAAGATGTAGAACTCACAGCTCCTTCTCCAGCACCATGTTTGCCTACATTCACCATGTTTTCTGCCACGATGATAATGGACTAAACTTCTGAACTGTAAGCAAGCCCCAATTAAGTATCTTTTATAAGAGTTGCTATGATAATGGTGTCTCTTCACAGCAATAAAAACCAAATTAAGACAGGGTTTTTTTTCCAGCTTTTTGGTGATTACTGAGCCAACCAATGAAAATGCACCTGAAGCCTTGTGTCCTGCTTGAGATAAGGTTTCAGACATCTTCTTGTAGGCAGAGGTTGCTGTCCCTTGGTGATGTTCTGCTTGAATTCCTAAAGTGAGCTGATCCCAAGTTTCCAAATGGCCTCTGGTAGATGCTTCTCTTTTGCTGACAACACTTGAAATAGAGTCTAATTTTCCCTCCACTTTAGCAAGTTCCCATCTCAACTGTCTTACTCCTGTTTTGAGAGGGTCTTTGGGGGCACTGAGCATGGCCACAGTGTCCTCTCTTTCCTCATCCACTGACTCTGTCTTCAGCAGATTCTCTTCCCTCAGTCCACGTCTTGAACCACGACCACTCTATATTAAGCTTAAGCTTAATGCTGAATTTCTACTAATTTTACTGAACTGTGCCCAATAGTGAATGAGTTCATTGTGGGGTGGAAATGTGAAGATTCTTCTAAGCCTCCCAAGGACTTAGGCTGTTCATTTACAAACTCTGCTTGGGCTATGAGAATGGTCCAAGTAATATAACAATTGAGGATTACCAGAGCCAACTCAAAGTGGACATAAAGACACTATTCATTTCTTTGATAATATCATTGTGACTCTAGGAACATAGTTTCCAAGCTATTATCCTGCTCCTAATTAAAAATATTGCTTATTTTTTTTCATGTGTTTTGAGTGTTTTGCCTGCATGTATGTCTGTGTACCACATGCAAGCTTGTTACCTTGGGGGCCAGAAGAAGAAATCAGGTCCCTTGGAACTGGAGTTACAAGTGGTTGTAAGTTGTCATGTGGGTTCAGGAATTGAACCCAGGCTGGTCCTCTAGAAGAGCAGCTAGTGGTCTTAACCACTGAGCTATCTCTCCAGCCCTCCTCTTTTAATTTTAGCTCTAGCCACTGTTTGTATGATTTGCACCTGTGGTGAGGATTCTTCCTTAAAACACACACACACACACACACACACACCAAACACAACAGGCAGATATTAAGAGTTAATTGTCATGCCAGGCTCCATGTTCTATGTGGTTATCCTGGGGGTTATCCTGGGCTACTCTTTGTAGACTTCCACTGCATTTTTGAAGCACAACGTGTGGAGTGTAGATCGATGTGCTTCTTAAATTGCTCTTCTGCATGACACAATCACTGTCTCTTTCTTCCACTAGCCTGGGAAGTCCCTGAGGTCCTTGTAATGTTAAGCACAAGAGGACCTCAGATCTATCTTCCTTTTATGTGTGACTTGCAGCAAGTTGATAAAATAGAAGGACTTCTTAGGCAAGCAGAGCAATGCTCTCCTGGTGTGGTGGAGTCTGAGCAGGACAGGGAGTTTCTGCCTTCCATTTGGGTCTAGAACAGGAAATGTACTCTCCCCACACTGACTCTGGTTTCCAAGAGAGTCCATGAGTTAGACGATAGTTCTAAATGTCGTTCCTCACGTGCTTTGGGCCTATGTGTTGGGTACCTTGTGCCAATGTCTCTCCTCATTTTTTTTTTTTTTAATCACGAACTCACCTAAAACAAGTATATTTTTGTCACCTGCCATTTCACTCCTTATGGCTACAGTGGAAGCTGCTAAAATAATACTAATTATAGGAATAATAATAGCTGTCATTTGTTGGCCATCTGCTACATTCTAATAAGTCGCTAAGAGCTTTAAGCACACTGACTTATTTATTCTCCACAACAGTTACTTTGCCATAGACACTCATGTTGGGCAGAATTGCCCTTGGGGACACTTTCCATGCAGTTCTTACTTGTGTGAGGGGACTCTACCTCCGGAACACCCAGCTTTGTTCTTCTCTGTCTCCAGCAGATGTGTCAGCCAATCAGAATCTTGTGCTGGATTCTTTGGGCATCAGTCAGGAGAGAGGGAAGAAACAAGGGATAGAAGAACCCACCATGCAGCTTACAACAGCATCTGGACAGATGTCTTACTATTGTCAGGGCTGAAAGAACTTGCAACTACCGTTGGATTTCTATGTGTGCACATCTTTGTGTCTGTAGATGCTAATCAACTATTCTTTTACTTGAATTCTGTTGCTTATAGCCATACCTCATCATAACAAGAATTCCTGCCGTTACCTCTCCAATGCTGGGATCTCTCGATGTGTGCTACTATGTCCAATAGTGTTTTTCCTTTTCCTTTCCTCTTTCTTCCTTCCTTCCTTCCTTCCTTCCTTCCTTCCTTCCTTCCTTCCTTCCTTCCTTCCTTTCTTTCTTTCCCCTTAGGTTTATTTATTTATTTTATGTATGTGAGTATACTGTTTCTTGTCTTTGACATACCAGAAGATGGCTTTGGATCTCATTACAAAATGGTTGTGAGCCACCATGTGGTTGCTGGGAATTGAATTCATGACCTCTGCAAGAGTAGCCAGTGCTCTTAACCATGAGCCATCCATCTCTCCCCAGCTCCCTTTTAAAGACAGGATTTTGCTATGTATCCCAGGCTGACTTCAAACTCTTGGTAATCCTCCAATCTCAGTTTTCTGAGTGTTGGAATTATAGGTATGTGCTACCACATCTGGCTTGGAGTTGTTCCTGAAAACTTTAAGAGATGTGGTCTAGCTGGAGGGAGCATTCCATTAAGGGGAAGGCCTATGGGTCTATATCTTTCCCTGACTCCTTTGTGTATCAATTTTTCTGTGTCCTGACAACTATGATATGAGTGGCTTTTCTTTACCACAGCCTCCCAAACACAATGCACAGGAGCCTCTGAAACTGAGAGAAAAGCAAAAGTTCCTCCCTTAAGTTGTAAGGTGTTTATCATAGCAACAGTAAAGTAACTATTAGATTGCTACCATCCCTATTCTATAGAAGAACAGACTGGAACTCAGAAAAATTAACTTTATCAAGGTTGTATATGAACATGTAGCAGGGCTGGGGCTCAATGTAAGGTCTCAGAATCCATTCTTCCCATGGGCAACTGTCGAGTAAAGAAAGGGACTCTAACTCTGCCTCATTTCTGTCAGATATGGGAAGAATGATCTCACAGCCTGCTCTGCAGAAAAGACCCTAGCAGAACTGACTTTACTTTCTTGAGATGATTGTAATACCATTTGTTTAATCCTTTTCACCCATCTTAACATAGCAAAGTATCTGAAACTTGAGAGTCATTTTTAATTTAACACCATTTTTTGTTTGCTTCTTGAAATCTATAGCTCCAACTAAACCAAACCGAAATCAAAAGGAACCAACGGCATAAAACTATTGTTAGTTGAAGTCCAAGACAGAAAGCAGCCACCAAAACCAATGACAGATGAACTCTATGCATTTATTAGTAAAAGATAACACATGTGCTTATAGGCTGTCGCCTGGAGACTTGAGGTGTGGCTGTGGCCAACTGGTTAAAAGGTCAGTTTATAAATGGCAGCAGGTGAAGGATGGGCAACAAAAGCTATTGCTTCTTGTGGGTCCAAGAGGGATAGCATTTGTGCAGGTATCTATGGATGAAATTCTGCAGCACTGGTTTTGAGAAGTCAGAGCCAAGTGGGCACTCGCACTGACACAAGCTCCCACTTGTTCCTGGAATTTGTCAGTTTCTGTTCCATGTGTTGTATGTTTTTATTCCTAAGGAAAATTTTGATAGAGATGGCTTTAACTGGAGTTTATATGTGTGAAAACTGGCATTCAGAAAACCCATCAGAGGCCAGAGAGATGGTTCAACCATTAAGAATACTAGTTGCTCTTCCAGAGGACCTGGGTTCAATTCCAAGCACTTACACAGTTGCGCACAACTGCCTATAACTCCCGATCTAGGGATCTGACACCCTTTTCTGGTCTCTTCTGGTTTTGCATGCATGTGCTTCATCAACACACGTATGGGCAAAACACTCAACTCCATAAAAAACCACTTAATGTCGCCAGTTGCTGAATATAGGGAGGGGTAAGCAGGACATGAACTTGTCCTGTACTCGAGAGCTTTAGCCTACAGCCTCAGGCTGCTTCCCTTCTCTCTCTGTTCCTGTTAGTGATCCAGAAGAACTCTAGTGGTCAAAGCTTGAAAGCTGGGTAGACTTGGTGTCACATTTCTTCTTACTGCTGGGTAAACAGATGAACTTCCCTGAGCATCAGATTCTGTTTGTCAGGAGGTCGTTTAAAGACGTTTAAGGATGATAAGGTTGTAACCGCATGAGGTATGACAAAGCGGGGCACCTGCTCACAACAGGTTGATGCTGCTGTTGATTTTTTCCCTTGTAGGCTCATGGGTGTCTAGTGTTTGTCTGCCTGGCATCTGCAGTACTGCACAGCTTCCTTCTAACTCCAGGGTCTTCAAGCTGCCATTGTAACTCCCAGGCGCTCCCAGCCCTCTCTTGTGTTAATGCTGATCTCTTGTGTACTGCCCAGAACACGCATGCACATGAGATTGTATTAGCACTATACAAAAATTCACGTGACAGAAAACATCATACAAATTTAAGAAATCTGTCTTTGAATAGAAACTGAAAAGTGGAGTGGACTTGTGTAGTTGGTCTCTGTGAGAGCCAGGCTCAAAGCCCACAGCTAGTACCTGGTTTCCCTGCTTCATCTTTCTCTTCTTTAGAGGTATGTGTGTGTATGTGTGTGCGTGTGTGCACATGTGTGTCTAAGGCATGCACACATTTTTAATACTTCTGACATTGGTATAATCTTTCTACAATTATTTAATATTTCTATTATTTTTGAGGCTAAAATATAATTGTTTTCCCTCTCCTTTTCCTCCTGCTAGCCCCTCCCATATGTCCTCTTGTGCTCTCTCAAATTCATGACCTCTTTGTCTTTAATTCCTGATAACACACACACACACACACACACACACACACACACACAACCTACTGAGTCCACACAATGTTACTTGCACGTATATGATTTCAGGGCTGGGGCCTCTTCCCTGGGGAAGGTGATCTCTCCCACTCTTCCCATTGTTTAGTCTTTGTCTAGTTCTTTGTAGGATTGAGGCCACAGGATCTCCCTTTTCCATGTAACATATCTCTTGACGTGATCTTTGTTCAGATCTTGTTTAGGCAGCCATGCTGGTGAGAATTCATGCTAGTAGCTTCTCTGACATTTCTAGGAAACACAATCTCACAGCAAACTTCCTCTTCCTCTGGCTCGTATTATTTCTTTGTAAGTCAGCACACAAGATAATGGCTCTCACTGGCTTTTCCACACCTATGGCATCATTATACTCTGCCCCACTCCCTTCCTACATGATGAGTTTGCATCAAGGGAAGCTTACGAAGCAGAAGGATGAGCGGTGATAGGCCAGAGGTTGTCTTTGTTTCTATTCAGCTTTAGCCTACATGGTTAGACTCTGACTCGAGATCTCTCTAGCAGCTTCACTTAAGTTTAATTTGAATTAAATGAGGGTATCTCCTTATTGGTTTAAATACCTCCAGAAAGCTCACACTCTGAAACAATAGAAATTATCATGTACCTCCTCATCTATATTAAAGGCAGAGATTTAACATACATCACTGTGGTATTGGGAGCTCTGGGAGGCTGGCATGACACTCCATACTTTTGGATTTCCCATGATTGTTTTGTAAACAACAACAACAACATCCAAGTTCCAATGATATGTGTTTCAATTAAAGGACCCAGAAATTCTGAGACTAACCACATCAGAAATAAAGGTGAAGCCTTGTTAGTCTTTGATCTCTTTTGAAAATACAAAAGAGTTAGATATCTCCATGCTTTCAGACTTACGACTGATAAAAGGCAATGACCAAATGCCATTTTCCTACCCTGTACCCGACTGGGGACACCCCATGACAGTAGTCTCTGGTATAAACTTTGGCAGGATTTGCTGTATCAACATGAGCAAAGATGTTCTTGTTTCTTGCACCATCATCTTCAAAATATGAAAGAAAGCAGAAAGTGTCCTTGCTGCTCAGAATTCGGCTTTTCTCGATGAACAATACTGTTTCCTTGGGAATTTACTCCTCCCACTGAAACAGTGTCCTAGAGATGAAGACAATGACCATGGAGAAGGGAGGGAACATTGTCAGCATCCCACAAAACTGCTTGAGGTAGGCAGTGACTCTGAAATGTCTGCTTTCTGGCACCCAGGGAGTAGCATTGCTTAGGAGCTTAAGAAAGAGGGATATTGTGGGACTGGAGAGATGCCTCAGTGGCTAAGAACAATTTTTCTTCCAGAGGATTCGATTCTCAGCATTCATATGGTACCATCCATGGTACTCCAGTTCCAGAGGATCCAGCATACTTTTCTTACTTCCATAGGCACCAGACATGAACATGATACACAGATATACATACAGGCAAAACACTCATAAACATCAAGTAAATATATCTGAAAAAAGAAAAGGAGGCACATTGCTATATGAAAAGGGGCAAGTTAAAAGGTATACATATTTAATGTGCTATTTTTTCCCCTTGAAATATTGCTACTTTATTGACAGGTACCTCCACCATTATAGAAGATGAAATTCTGTGGAGTTATATCCTTGATGTAGCTTCTAAATACTGTTCATGGTAGAGTGGTCCTGGAAACCCCTGAGACACTGACTAGGCTGAGGACTTTGACCTCAGAAAAATCCACTTAGATAATGATAAATCTCATTTTAACTTTAGGGGGCAACTTATGTATGACCTCAGGCTCATTGGTGCCAAATTTTAAGAAGTAGACAGTTGATGCTCATATTATGGGGGAATAGAGTTTGTGTTATATTGGAATTAATAATGAGCCTTTCATTTTTATAACTATAGGCATTTTATCAAGTAGAAAAGTTGATTGCAACATTCTAGAGTGATATAAGCTCATAAAAGATGTTTCCACTTTCCTCCCCCTGACCACTACCTCCCAAGGGATGCTTGAATTTGGTCAACTAGTAATTCATGTACAGTAGTTGTTAACAACAGAATTTCTGTGAGTTGTTGGTCTAGTGACTCATTTTGCTCTCCAAATACACATAACTTTTGCTGTTGTTGGTTGTGTACCAGAAGTAGAGAGTAAGATTCTATTTCTGAGGGTATCACACATATTTGTAGGATACAGAGAAATCAAGCTAGGACTAAGGTCGGGGCTTCTTCCTGGTGGCCAGCCCACGTAGTGTTGGAAGGGGCTCGTGAGCTGCTGGGAGAGAAAATTCAACCATTTTACTCAGTCATAGACTTTGCGTTCTACACTACCAATCTGCACTGCAAGCTGTGGCCCACTTGTGCAATAGTGGTACGTCTTTTATGGAGGTAACTAAGTCCTTTCTGATTGGATTTAAAAGTGGGATGGTCCTAAGCCCTAGCAGGGAGCTGATGTTGTGCTAAACGGACACACTATGACCAAACTGTTTTCTAAATATTTACATCCATACGTATCACTTAATGCCTTAGTCAGTTACAGCAGAGGCTCATAACTGATCAGAGTGCTGAGAAGTGACTGTTGTGTAACCTTAAACGGTACATGTATATCACTCCCTGCAAGGTCCAAGGAACACTGTGGGTGAGGGCATGGAAAGAATATAAGAGCCAGGGGAAGGGGCAGGATGCTGTGGATGGTGTCTTTCAGGCATGACAAAGCTGATGCACTTAAACTGACTGCAGCTGCAATGACCCACACAGGAGTGGGCCAGCATGCTATCATAGGGTATGGAGGGGCTTGGATGGTGCTGTGAAACTGCAACCCATCCTTGCATGCCAGAGGATTTCTAGGCAGATAATGATTGTTGTGGAAGAAAAAAAAAACATTTTATTTTTCAGGTGCTGATGTCTTGCTTCTGTAAACAATCTTTCTCATAAGATCCCGTGAGTGATTATAATGAAACCGGTTGGGTCACCCTCTCCCAGTATAAAAGAATAACCAGTTATATGAAAGACAGTGAGCAGGAGAGGAAGGTGAGACAAAGAGAGGGTGATGGGGGATGGATAGGATCAAAACACGGTGTATACGTGCATGAAACCATATGAAGCTATTCTGTATCACTGATATATGCTAGTAAAAAGTATATTTTAAAAAGCATTGTAGACTTTGTTGTTAGAATGTCATGCCAGAAGGAACAAGTTCAGAATTCTGACTCTTACCTGGGACAGACAGGGCAGGATAAGCTTAAATCTTACATACAAACATTCATTTGTATGTTAACTGTGCCTTCCCTAGAATGGGGTAAACATAGGACATCAGGGCAAGCTGTTATGAGACTCATCTGTTTTAAAGGAAAAGCAGTTTAATGGCTCTGACACTAATTGCCACGACCATAAAGGGCTAGGTGGCAAAATGGTTATTAGAAACATGTTCTGTTGGCCATTTTGGGGGTGGTGGTGGGATTTTATAGGGACAGTAGAAATGTCAGGTAAGGTTTATGGCCCGGGGTGATTACAACAGCAACCACCTGACATCTGTACTCTCCACACACTCTTCTCAGAGCTAAAAGACTGTTTATTTCCACCAGGACTGAAATTCTATTGTATGACCAAGCTGAAAAACACCTAGTGGAATCCCTTAATGAAAGGGGAGTCTTGGAAACAAACAGTGATGGATTTCTTTTTCTCTACTCAAAATTTGTTGAAAAGGCCATGTTTCCCAATTTCGAGGCTCTTTTCCAATCTTATTTCTAAGAGTAGAACTTGCCTTGTAGCTAGTTTACGGATTTTTCAGCCAGACCAGAGCAAAGAACACCCTCACAGGCCTTCTGAAAAATCAAGACTTTTGCTAAGCCCAGTGTGCTTGTGTGCATCGTTCTCTCTGTGTATGTGCATTTGGTTTTATTTGTGTGTGTGTGTACATGTGTGTGTGTGTCTGTACATGTGTGTACCTATTTTTTACCCAGTCATCTTAGGGCTGAGAAAAAACACTGAGACATAACAGCACGGAAGTCCATTTGTTACTGGACTTGCCACTCCGCCTGCACAATGGCTCTCAAGGGAGCCCTAACAAGGTGCTGCAGAGTCCAAGTCCCCTCTTTGCCCCCAAACAATTCTGGAGACACTAATTTGAAACCGTTATATCACCCTCACCCTCAGGCTCAGCGTGACATCCCCTCCCCCATTCATCTCTGGGCACATCAGGAATGTGGGTAAAGGAAGCAGAAAAATGGATAGATTGATAGCCTTGGGATCACATGGCTCTTCATAGGCGCTAGATATCATGTCAATTATTTGTCAGCCAGAGATATCATTGCAGGCAAAATCACATTAAGAGGAGCCTAGAAAATGAAAGGTTATAAATTCCAATCCAGTCTCATCGCTGGCAGCTTTGGAATTCAGTGCCAGCTCCTCAGGGGTGTCTGGCTTTCTTCTGGGGTGTCTCCCAGGTGGAAAGGGCCCTGTGAATGTAAACATAATGCTCTCATTTCTAAAAGTTTCCTTGTAGTTCCGGAGTTTTGACGGGTCTGAAACACACTTTTCTCCCAGTCAGCTCCTTAGTGAGGCATTTCCTACAGTTCTAGATGATACCAAAAATGACTGGCTGAGAAGATGGCAAATGCCACGAATTAAATATAGCCTAACACGGCACCTCAGAATGCCTGGCAGACAGAATGTGGGGGCGCAGGCTCTGCTGCCAGGCGGTGACTCAACCTCTCCCGGCCTGTCTCCTCATTTTGTGAGTGAGACATCAATTCTAATGCTTGCTGTGGGGATTGAATTCATTTGTCTACATTGCACAGTTACAGTGGCCAGACATTAGGGAGCTGCCCGTTTCTTAATACCATACATTCAAAGTCTCTGTGGGTCTGGGTGAAGCTGACTGTCTGGCTACTTTTATGTCAACTTGACACAAGCTGGAGTCATCAGAGAGGAGGGAGCCTCAGTTGAGAAAATGCCTCCATAAGATCAGGTTGTCAGCAAACCTGTAGGGTATCTTCTTAGTTATTGATGCGGGAGAGGCCACCCCTTTGCTGGTGGTCCTGGGTTCTATAAGAAATCAGGCTGAGCAAGCAGATAAGCAGCACCCCTCGATGGTGTCTGTGTTAGCTGCTGCCTCCAGGTTCCTGCCCTGCTTGGATTCTGTCCTCACTTATTTAGATGTTGGATTGTGATGTGGAAGGGTTCCTGTTAGTATTCTGTCTAAACTCCACCTCCACAGTTATCTGGCAACACCAAGGTATGCTCCTCCCAACAAGTTACCTGGCAACAGCCAGGTAGGCGTTCCCACTATAAAAGGGGCTGCTTGCCTCCTCCTCTCTCTCTTATTCTCTTACTCTCTTACCTCTAGCCTCTCTCTGTCTCCTTGCCCTTCTTCCTTCCCTTCCCTTCCCCCTCTCTCCACGTGGTCATGGTTGGCCTCCACTTCTCTCCTCTCTCTCTCTCCTCTTTCTCTACCATCTTCTCCCATTTCTCTCCCCACCTTTGCCCTCTGCCCTGAATAAACCCCCTTCCCTTTGGAACCGTTTGGTCTGGTGTTGTCTGTTCTAAGCTACGCTCCGAAGTCTAACAGTTCCACCCCAACTTGCTTTTGGTTATGGTGTTTCATTCATCACAGAGGTGGAAACCCTAACTAAGACACTGATACTTGGCCAGTTCTATGCTATAGTAGCTGGTACCCCCTGGAAGCTGGTCCAAAAGGTGTCACATGACCTTCTTTGTCTCATTCCTAAAACTTCATGTGATTAATTCCATCTATTCCCTCAACAAAATGCTAGCCCAGCTACTGTGGATCCATTGGGCTGTGAAGCATGTGTGCATATAGAAGCAGCTGCCTGGATATAAGATGAACCCTGTTCTCCAGTTGTTCATGTTCTGGTGGGCAGGGCAGAGAGCAGGCATACAAGGCCAGGCCTGGGAGCAGTGGGTATTATGAAGGTGGTGAGTCAGGGCAGGTTGGGAGGAGGGGTGGAGTGAGAGGATCTGAGCTGATAGTGAAGCTCGGGTGGAAAAAGGACTCAGTTCACATAAAGAGTGTTCTGGAGCATCAGGGCTACTGTGGGAAGAGGAGAGGGTCAGGAGACTGGTGTGAGGTGACCCGAGAGATGCACAGTCTGGGACTTAAACATCTGAGGGATGCAGACTGTATTCAAAGTGTATGCAAAGGTTTTTTTTTTAATTTTGCAAAGATTTCAAAATCTCTCGCTATTAATTTCCCCACATTTTTATATTACTTCAGCTTTTTTTTTTAGACTTTCAAAGCAGGCATAATTTGTCAAAAGTTAAAAAGGAAAACCATTTTTTTTCATGCTGAATGATATTACATTTAACTTAAAAATTATAAAACTTGAATATCAAGAGTTAAAGTTGTTGAGGGAGGCTCACATTTATTTGTGGGTCCCAAAATAGCCCTGAGGTCTAAAATAAGAAAATATCGCCTGTATAAACTATTGCAAAACTCTTACTTCAAAAGTAGTTTTGTTTTTTTGAGACAGGTTTGCTCTTTGTAGCCCTTGCTGTCCTGGAACTTGATCTGTAGACCAGGCTGGCCTTGAACTCAGAGATCTGCTTGTCTCTGCCTCCTCAGTGTTTTGAAGGTAGATTAAAGGTATATATCACCATGCAGCCTAAAATAATAAATATTTTGCAATGTACATAATTTTATTTATACCCAGAAGCAGTTTTACATCATTCAGAAACTGGCGTGACTTTTAGAAATGACAATGAAAGTAGCCTTTTCTTCAGAAACCAGAGCTTATACCAGGAAGATGAAGCTTGAAGCCTGGTCCCCTGTGTAGAGGTCAGAGGGGAGGATGAGTACTTGGCAAGTTGTGGTTGGTCATGTGGCTGGACAGGTAGGTCGGGGGAATGACAGACAGAAAAACTAGAACTCCATTGCAGTGGAGGCTCAACCCAAGGGAAACCTGCAGCAGGAAGGTGTTGGACTGAGAAGCCAGAGAGCTTGCAGTGAGATCACAGACTAGGGGTGGCTATGGGTGCAACATGGGGGAGAGATAAGGCATAGGGCACAGAGACCAAAAGCATCACTTTTTTGGCCAGAGACTGGCTATTGCAAGGAGTAATCAGAGCATAGGGAGCACTGAGTAAAAGATGTCAGGTGATTTGGGTGGTGGCAGTGGCTCACACCTATGGGACTGCGTAAGGGTATTCTGGGTCATAGCTGGGCAGTCGCCTAGAACCCGAGACTCTGCGTGAGAACCGGTAGGAGTTCGGTATGCCCCAAGAACCCAGGGTCCTGAAAAGCAGTCTAGTCTCCTAAAAACTCAGTCACGTAGGCCGGCCATTACAGCCCCTGCCAAAGTGCACAGGTAGAGGGCGTGACTAGAGGCCTCAGGCTCTAGGGATTTATATACTAATGAAGGCCAGAGGGCATAGCAAATTAAGCATGCCTCCCCAGATCCTTCCCCTTTCTCCCTCCCTATAGAACTTGGGACTGCCCTGAGTTTTATGGGTGTACTTCCAGATCCATCCACCATCCACCATGACAGTAAACCTTTTGGAACCAAGGACTTCCTCGTGTCATTGGGGCCTGCTGCCACCAAAGCCTCCAGGTCGCTGGAACATTAGATGTTCCTCCCGCATGTGGGACCTGCTGGGACTCCACAGCTGCGGCCCTCTAATTTTTCCCCCCACACACCTTTAATCTCAGCACAGGAGGAAGTGGTAGGTGATTTCTGAGTTCAAGACCAGACTGGTCTATAAGTTTCAGGATAGTCAGGGCTACACAGAAAAACCCTGTCTCAATAACAAAACAAAACACAACACAACAAACAAACAAAACAAATAAACAACAACAAAACAAACCAAAACACCCAAAAAGCAAAACAAAACAAAAAATGTCAGGTGATTTATAAACATCTCTTGTGGCCAGCTGGTATCCAGGATCAACCCAAGATTCTAGCAAAACAATTTATTTTAGTTCTGGAAATGCTGTAGTTTTGGGAGATTGTCACCTGTTAACCAAAAAGGAGGGATGTTACAAAATGCCAGGGTTATGGCTAAAAATGGTAGGGGATTGTTTTCATCCCTGTTGTAGAAAGGAGATGATGGGGAAATTGGTGATAGTCCTTAAATCAAGAAATGATGTTGGCGGCTGGGTGGTGGTGGCACACGCCTTTAATCCCAGCACTTGGGAGGCAGAGGCAGGTGGATTTCTGAGTTCAAGGCCAGCCTGGTCTACAGAGTGAGTTCCAGGACAGCCAGGACTACACAGAGAAACCTTGTCTCGAAAAACCAAAAAAAAAAAAAAAAATGATGTTGGCTTAGACTGGAGTGGTATGAACGGGAATAGTGTGAAATGGATGGAGCCAGGAGTTTTTTTCAAGAGGCTCAGTCAAAACTTACAGACACATTGATAATCTTGCTACCCACAATGCATCAGCCTGCCTGCCTTGGATGCTTTCTTGCAGGTTGTGCATCTCTTGTGAGCCCCAACTCTTTTTCATCTGGGCTCCCCTTATTCCATGTGTTCTTCACAAGAGCTGGGTAATTCTGAGCAGGGAACGGTATTATTTTTAGAGCTTTATATTGGCAGCCACCTGAAAGACCCAACCTGTGCTAGTCCTTTAAAGAACTATGGAAAAACTTCTGGAACCATTATCATGCTAATGTTCATCGTGAGGAGAACACCATTATGCTTATATGAGCAGAGACATTCTCTTTCTGCTCTCCCCAGGCTTTCTCACGGGACCGTGTTTCCTGGAATAGCATGGTGGTAACTCAAAACAGGGTTGTTAGGAGCTCACATGCACTGAACATGCTGCCTAACATCTTGAAAGCTAATTTTCTATGTGTGAAAAATGGGAAACTACTTTCTAGGGCACTTAGGAAGATTCCAGGAGGCTTTGTGTGGGATCTGGCAGATGCACAGCCAATCGAAAGTAAATTGGCTCATACTGCAATCGCTACGCCTACTATTGTTTTTATTGACTTGAAGAAGTCTTGCATCTATTAAAATGGAACGGTGCACATGGGTCCTGGTGGTTTGCCTTTTTCAGATGCTTATAGACTCAAGTAGTATTAAAAACGTTGATAGGCATGCCCACCAATCTCTTGATGTAATGGTGACAAACCTTTTTAGAGGATAGCCAACCATTTCTAGTGGTCTATCAGACATGGTGAGCTTACTTATGTAAGAGAACTTTGGAGTCATCTGCCTTAAAGCCTCCCCTGTAAACACATTTCTTCTTCGCCATCCTAGCCCTGTGCTCAGGCTCCTGAAATCTCTTTGATGTGTTCACTGATGATGTTTTCAGATGGTCATTGGTTATTAGGCTTTCCTATAGTCAAAGGATTTCCAAGCCTGGAATATTCTATTCTGTATTCCAGACATGACTCTCAGACTCAGACACTCTTCTTCATAGTCATCTCATCTTCTTGACACCTTTGTGAGAGTACACTGCCTCAAAAGAGAGTTTGTGAGTGGCTATCATGAGTGAGAACATTCTTTCATGTATTGAACTGCAGCAGACTTTATTCAACCTCTATTGGTTTAATATTGTTGACTTGTGAGGCCAAAAGAATGTTATACTGTATTCTTTCCTACCCCTCCCTCTGTCCTCTTCTCTCCTCTTCCATTCCTTCTCTCTATGGTAAGGAAAGGGAAGGGGATATCAATTCAGCATAAAGAGAGATTTGCCTGGGCTTTGGGGTCATGGGTGTGTTGAATTCTAGTTGAGTCCAATATGTGAATCACTGATATGAGCACACACTTTGGTCATTGGCGCCCTACCTGTACTCTTCAAGTTTGACTTTATATTTATTTTTTGTTAGCTGCATCCTGGAGTTCATAGGAGGTAGAAGATCTGATTTTCAGAATTCTCTTTGAGATGTAGAGTCAGGGAAAAGGAAATTGCAGCAAAAAGCAGGAACCTGGACCAGTCACTGCAAAAGAGATATTGAGTATGGACCCAATGTAGATGAGGATCTTTGGAAGGAATTTCTTCGCTATTCTGATAGAGCTTATCTGTTACCCACTTCATATAAGCCATTCTCTCCATCAAGTTGTTAGTCTGATCAGGGCAGGGAAGCAGAGGATTAGGTCTGCACAAGGAGGTACTGATGGGTTCTAACTTCATAAATTAAGAAAATAGTCTATATGCTGTGATGGTTAATATTGACAGTCACTTTGACAGGATCTAGAATCTCCTAGGAGAAAATCCTCTGGCCATGACTGAGATGGATTATCCAACTAGGTTGACTGAAGTAGGAGTATATAGGCTGATAATGGGTGGGGTCCCCTCAGGCTCAGCCTGCCTCAGGCTCCTGCGCCATGTTTTTTTACCATGGTGAACTGTGAGACAAATTAAACCTTTCCTTAGGAACAAAAGGTGCTGCCATGTTCAGTGAGGAAATTATGGGATGTGAATTGGGATATTCCATGGTTGGCAAAGACTTGTAACCATAGGGAAATATGCTGTGGTTTTCAGACCAACTGAAAGGTATTTTACTTCTCCCACATTGCTGTGTAGATTTAGAATTGAATCACTTTTCCGGTGGTAGTGTTGTTCTACGTCAGAAAACAAACTCTCCAATCTCAGTTTAGTCCCTTAAAACATTATTATTTCTATTTAAGTGCGTATGTTTGGGTGCTCACAGAGTCCTGAAGAGGATGTTGGATCCTCAGGAGCTGGAATTATAGCTCCTGAGCCACTCTATGTGGGTGCTGGGAACTGAACTTAAGTCCTCTGGAAAAGCAGCAAGTGCTCTTCATCACTGAGGCATCTTTCTAGGTTCTATTTTTGTTTTTTAAAGTAGGGATGGCAGTATCTATGCCATTGACTTATGGTGACTGTGATGGAATCTGACATGTAGCTACTGTTTACTGAGCAGTTAACAGTAGTGAGACATGGTCTGACAGAACGCTGAGAGTTCATTTCATGAAAGTAGTTTCCTTTTTCTCTCATTGGCAGCATATAGGTAAAGCCAATAAAAGTTAAGGTTGTGAATCACACAGTAGTCTATTTGGAATGGGAGCTCTATCTTAGCTTCCTCCTACCCCCTCTGGACCAGAACCAGTATTCTCTAAATTGACTCTATACCTCAAGGCACCCAGTGCTCTTACATTCATCTTTGCTCATTGCTTGGACATCAGAGGATCTGCCTGGAGCTGATCGTGGTGACCTAAATTCAGACTCTGTCTACCTATAAGGTCGAGAAAGACAGATGACTTCAGTCTCCTGAAACTGTTATTAGAAAGAGTGTATACTAACCTATCAAGTGACTATAGGGAAGAGAAAGAGAGAGAGAGAGAGAGAGAGAGAGAGAGGTGTGCCCTGAGGAGAGAGGGGGCATGACTTAAGAGGAGAGTCATGATGGATTAGCTTGTCCTGGTGAACAAAGATCTGAGCCTGGGGCATGCTGGCTGCTGGGAATTCAGCCCAGATGTCGAATGACTCACACAGTGGCTGTTCAGTTTGAGTCTGTGACATTTGTACATTTGATGGGATTTTATGAGACATTTTACAGCACACACTTCTCTGCCACTGTTTAGAGAGATGACCTCATGAGAGCCAACCTTCTCTCTAGTTCCATTTTATGAGATGGATCCTTGCCAAAAAAAAAAAAAGCTCTTTGAGCCGGGAGCAAAGCTCAGTGGTACAGTGCCTGCCTAGTGAGTGTGAGTCCCACCACTGTTTGTTCTCCAAAGCTGCCAGAAAAATAAGGTGGTTTTCTGTTGGTTTATCTGCCCACTTAGTTTCCCTAACATTCTACAGATGCAGGCCAGCCTCAGGTAGGAGGCTTGAACCTGGCTTCTAAAAGGGACCACATAGTTGAAGGGATTCTTTGGTCTTTTGGGGGCAAGAAGCATGAGTGACAGAGCTGAGACTGTTCTGGAATACTTAGGTACTTGAGGTCTGCCTGTTTGTTTCTGAGTTCTTTGTGGGTTGTTAAGAGTTTGGGAGTAAGATGTAATTTATGTCCTATCTTCATGTCTTCTCGACTGTTATTTGGGGCAAGCTAGGAATCTTCCTGAACCTGCTTTCCCATCTGTAGAATGGTGTGGGAAAAAAGGCCAAAGCGGAGGAATCCCGGAGGCTTTCCACACCAGTGGGTCAGGTCCCACAATCAGGAGAAAGGTCTGGAGTTCTAAAGGCTGGAGGCTTTTCGATGGCAGACTCCAATGACATGAGAAAGTCCTTGGTTCCAAAAGGTTTATTGTCATGGCAGGTGGTGGATGGATCTGGATGTACCCCCCTGAAACCCAGGGCAGACCTGAGTTAAATAGCGAAGGAGAAAGGAAGAGGATCTGGGGAAGAATGTTTAATTGGCTCTGCCCTCTGGCCTTCATTAGTATGTAAATATCTAGGGCCTGAGGCCTGTAGTCACACCCTCTAACTGTGCACTTTGGGAGGGGCTGTAATGGTCTACGTGACTGAACAATGTAAGTCCATGGAGACTAGACTGCGTGTCAGGACCCTGGGTTCTGGGGACATGGCCGAACACCTGCTGTTTCTCTCTTGGAGTCTCGGGGTTCCATGCCCAGCCATGAACCAAGATACCCTTATGCAGTTCCACAGAATGGGACTAGCAACGTGATTTTGTAGGTTTGCTGCGCTGGTTTTTGCAGTATTTAGTAGTGCCTGGCACAGAGTAAACCCTTCAGGACTGACACTCGTCATTTTCGTGTACTGGTGAGCAGTTGGCTCGTTTCCCTGGTTATGCATAATTTCTTTCTTTGTCCGTATCACTTTCTGCTTCTATTTCTTCTCCAGCCCTTAAAGGGAAGAAGAATCCCCCGGTCCACAGTTTAAACATGTGTGCTGCACTGGATTCAGTCCAGTGGTGTAAGATGGTAGCAGCTCTCCCAGCCTTAGTCTCTTTTGTTCACATTCATCATGAAAGAAGACTGTATGTAAGCAAGCATGGTGGCTCATGCCTATAATCTTATTAATTTTCATTGATAGTATCCTATTTTATGAGAGAACACAGTGTTTTACGACTGACAGTATTTGTTCTATTTTTTAGTAGTGTTTACAGGTTTGTAAATTTGTTTCCTGGTATCCACAGCCATTCTTTTTTGAGTATGTACTTAGAGGTGTGTTATAGAACAAGAGTCCATTGTGTGTTTATGTACATAAAAGTATATTACCATATGTATAGTATGATTACAAATACTATATACATATTTGCATACTAGCACATTGCAGATGTAAATATATTCTATGTTATCATGATATATAGTATACCATTATGAATATTATATATAATATTTGCATATTTAGGAAGTTATAGTTTTAAAATGTCCAAAATGTTTTATTCTAGTAAGAATAGAAAAAGGTATTTCAAAGTGGTGGCCTCAGAGTCTCACCAGCAGCGTGTGGAAGTTCAGCTGTTGATGTCTTCTCCTGTCCTTATTAATGTCAATCCTTCACATTTCATTCAGTTTTGTGGCTGCCCCATCCTGCTTACCTTTTCCTCACTGCCAAGTGGAACACATTTCTCACTTTATTGACTTTGAATATTGTCTTTAAAGTCCTTTACCCATTTTCCTTCCTGGGTTCCTTTAAAGAAATATGATTAATAGGTGGGATGCCAGGCCTCTTCCATGGCCATCGCCGACCTGGAGTTGGTGGCGGGTGGCTAGACACAGCAGGCAGCTAGGGGCCAAGGTCAGGCCACCGAGCAGGAAGTGGCTGCAGTCAAGCTCAAGCACCTGGCTGGTTGGGCTCGGTTGAGGTCCATCGATGAAAGTTTTGGGAGAGAAAACTCTTCCCTGGAGTGTTACAGCTCAGTAAGACAGGTACTTTCAGATGGTCTTTGGTAAAATAACTCATGCGTTTTATTCCCTGTGGACAGGGACCTTATAAACATTTGAAGGTGGGGTGGGATCTAGAGGCAGATGCTTTTTATTGGCTTGGTCTGAGATGTTAGGGATGCCTCATCTGCATGTGGAAGGACTTCAGGTGTTGGCCCTAAGTCAATGATTACCACAGTTCTCTCCATGGGGTGTCTCGGTCACATATTCCAAGACAGGAACCTTGTTAGGAGTAGATTTAAATGCCTACCATTCTCAATCATGAGACTTGCACAGGCTTCCTGAATCTGCTTGACCTTGCCAGGCTTTTTGACTGGTGGCACAATCCACTGCCCTACAGGAATATTGTCTTTCATGGAATTGTGCTCCCTCATCTGGAGTCACTGCCGGAATCTTATACCTCTGCTGGACTCCTCTCTGTTGCTTTGTGTGGGCATCCCCTTCATATAAGGATCCTCTGCTTAGCTAACATGTTCATGCTATAGCCTCTTCATGTAATTCCTCATGCAGAGGCCACCATGAACTAATAGCTAATGCTTGTTATATCAAGTGACATCTTGGTGTTAGACTTTTTATTTCCATACCTAGAGTTCTGTCCTCACCTTGAACTTACCTGGCTCATCACATATCCAAGATTCACCTCCCCACACCCCTCTGCTGTTCAGTCTCCACCTCATTTCAGAGTCACCACTGAGTAACTCAGCTGTCAGTCAAGGCATCTCGCTTAGCTTCTCTTTTGTTGTTCTCATGAAACCAGTCCATCAGTCATATTGATTGTACCTTTTCTATTTTCTCTCCATACCCAGTTCAGAGTTTATCGTTTCTGGGTCACTGATGATTAGCAGTTTCCTCTGAGACTGAAACATTCCATCCTGCAGGGAAGTTCATTAAGATAAAAAGTAAACAAAATAGTTTCAACAACTTCCTGAAGCTGACCAGATTCTCTAGCTCCCTTCCCCGGTCCCTAAGAGTATACAATAAAGACTGCTGGGAGTCACTCTCAGACAAACCAAGCTGCAGACTCTCAGAGCAGCTGAACTGCTCTGGAAAACTATAGACCACACAGCCTGGAAGAAGCAGGGGTAAGCTGAACTGCCTACAAGAAACAGTGACTCAATGAGCTGCCTGGAAGAGGGCCAGACCAACTGAACCACACCAGAAAGGAACACTCTCCAACCTGTGGAGCTGCCTGCTGCCTGCTCTCTGAAGCTTCCTAGCTTTTGTGAGCTGTCACCTATGCTAGGATGCACTTTGGTAATGCCACTGCCTTTGAGTCATTTCTGCATTTGTAAGTGACCCCTCGAGAAATTCCTCTAAGAAACCCTAGTAAAACTCACTGGTTCACTGTGTTAGACTTGGTCTGTCATCAATCCTCTATCTGGGGTGTATAAACCTTTGTTTGTTTCTCCTCAGGAGCAGTGTCATCAAGCAGCCACTTTCACACCTTCCTAAAGTACGCTCGCTGTCTTCAGTCTTGTCCCCTTCAATGGTTTCATTTATACAGTTGCCAGAGAGATCCTCAAAGATGCAATACCAGCTATATCAACATTCCCTGCCTGTCTGCCATTTCAGTCACTGTGTGTGTCAGGTCCAGACAGTTCTCTGCACTCCGACCTCGTGTTTTCACCAGCACCAGAGCCTAGCTGATCTGAGATGTCCCTTACAGCTCAACCAGCTTGCAGTGCTGATGTATTTTCTTACCTGGTTGTCCCCTGTCATCCCTTTGGATTTAACCCTCTTTTCTCCCCTGCAGAAGAGTGGATGTTCTAACATAGCAAACCCAATGCAAGCTGTGTATGGCTGCTCTGTTTACCGTGCAGCATTTCACAGGTTAGTTTGGGATGATGTCACCTATCAGTCTAGGTTCTCTGAGGTCAGGTCCTTGTGATCTCCGTAGTTCACATTGAGGCATATAAACTATGACGTAATTGGAGGAGGAATTTTTAAGAAGACAAAACAGTTTATAGTATTAAATCTTGTAATTAATGGTATTTAGTGCTGTAAATGAGTGCACAGTGCCCGTCTGTGCCAGCTAACAGCAAGGACTTCAGCCTGGGTTCCAGTAGATCCATTGGTTTGCAAGTATGGGAAAGTAAAATCTGACAGCCATAATGACGCAGTAAAATGGATCCTCAGAGTTCAGAAGATGTGGTTTTTATCCCCACCTTGGAATAAGTCTTTATGTAGCTATGGGAAATTGGCACTATCTTTTTGGTCATGAAACTGTCTGACGACATTGAAATGTCTCCAAAACCAGTAATCTGCAATTATCATCCCTTGCCCTAGCAGTTATGTCATACAGAGCACATAAAAAGACGGCCATAACAATCTTATGTAGAGTCATATAATCTTACTATCAACCAACCCAGCAGAGATTTAATTTGTAAATGGAGCCTCAGTCCCAAAGTAAAAGATAATAAAAGGTTTACGACCTCTCTCTGTCTCTAAGCTGTTGGGAAGCATCCTCCATTGCTATGGGAAAGGTAATGAATTCTGAGAGGATTCTCCAAGGGTCTGTTAATGTGGTGCTGAGACCATTTGTGCATGTAGTGTGTGTGTGTGTGTGTGTGTGTGTGTGTGTATGTGTGTGTGTGTGCATACATGTGTGTAGTGTGCTGTGGCAAGAAGAATTTGTTTCATGCTGGAGAATGAGGGAGAGCTGTAATCACTGTTCACGCTGGAGGGTCCCCAGAGTTTCTCCTGGGACACATGAGTGTGATGGAGTGATTAACACTCCCAGAGGTAGATAGAGTGAAGCACTGATTGGGCCACACTCCACCCCTGCAATGGGGCATTCTTTCTGTACTTAGGAAAGTCAGCGTTTTTGAAAGTGCACTTTTTTGTTTTGTTTTGTTCTGTCGAGACAGGGTTTCTCTGTGTAGTCCTGGCTGACCTGGAACTCACTCTGTAGACCAGGCTGGCCTCGAACTCAGAAATCTGCCTGCCTCTGCCTCCCAAGTGCTGGGATTAAAGGCGTGGGCCACCACCGCCCGGTGAAAGTGCACTTTCTTCTTCTGTGATGGACAGTCAATTTCTGTGACATCTGTCCAATCACCAATGAATGCACTCATCTTGACATTTCAGGCCATGTTGCCACCAACAGCCATCACACATCAAGGAATAACCTCTTGCCTGTTTAAAAAGAACATGGAAAGTGAAATTATGCCTCCCATCCCGTCAGCTGGGAATGAGGGAATGGGAAGGGATGCTGTGATTCTTTAAGTGTTCCACTGAAAAGAGGATACAACCCTGGACTCGCACCATGCCTTCCTCCGGTGAGAATCCCAGACATGGCGCATGCTGTGCTTGCTCTCAGCACTGGGGATGGAACCAGTGCAAGCTAGGCAATTAATTGCTTTATCTCACATCTTTAGGCTAATCATCATACTATCTTCCGATTATTGTCTCATGTGCATGTGTGTGTGCACTCGTGCATGCACGTGTGATTAGGAATGAACCCAGGATTTGTGCATGCTGGGCAAGTGGTGTGCCCCTGAACTCTGCACCAGCCCTTCAGTGTGTTCACTAGCATATCTGTGTTGTGGCTGTAATGCAACAGAAGCCATTTTACCTTGGGAAATAGATTGTGTCTAGCATGGAGTTGTCATCATTTGTTGCTCTCTGATAGTTCATAAGCAACTTGTGTTTGGGATTGGAACCCAATGGCTTAGATGGGATACGACTTCAAACTGTGCCATAAGCAGAGAGTCAGAAGTAAGACAGCTATACTGGCAATCCAGTTTTGTATTGTTTTTAATTTTTAAATGTTTTTTTTTTTTGGTGCGACTTGGGATATAGAATGAAATCAACATTCACTCTTCATTATCTTCATCCACCTCTCACAGACCTCCTTTCTAATTTACTACCCTACATTCTTTTCCTGGGCACTCAGAAAGCCCACTCTGCACCATGGCTACACTGTCAAATGAACATTCCAGTCTTTTCCCAATCCAGCTTTGCCCTATGAGGTGCATGCTCAGCCCCAAGAGATTTCTTCAGGCAACTAGCTTACTTTCCCCTAAGAATGTCCCCGGGAAGGGTTGTCTCTCCTTTTCCTTCCACATGGGAGGCTTGAGAGTAATCACTCTTGTCCATCTCTTTAGCCTTGTTATGGGGAATATTTAGTGCTGCAGTTATGATGTGTGTGTGGGGGATCTCTTGGATGTGCTAATGTTCCTTCCTGCATCAGCGCACACAGTATTGATTGTAAGCTGTCAACCTTTCTGCATGCTTTGTGGGGTCCCAGAAGGCTAACAGCTGTGGGGAGGGTAATGCATCAGCCAGGAGCACATGTGTTCTGTTAACTGACACTACTCTGAGCTCACTCTCTTGCTCTTAATGCATCCGGCTCACTGGCTCTCAAATTTCCTTTTTAATCCCCCGACTCTTCTCAGCAATCCTCTGGTGCTGTTTGGGTCTCTGTCTGTGAAGTTCTGTTCACTCAGTAGCCTCTGTTTATCATGCAGTCTTCTGAGGGCACAGGCTGGCACTGACTTCATTACTCCTGTGTGTGCTTATTCACTCAACATTTAGTGAGCATCTAGTGTGTGCCAAACATTGCTATGACAATAAAGAGTGGACCAAGCAGTGGTTTATTCCTATGAAACATAGGGAGGTAGGAAAAGGCCTGACTGAGGAGGTGACACCCAGATGCTGTCATCAGTATCTCCTGGGACTGGATAATAAATACTTGCTAAGATAGGATGGAAACCATAGTTCTTCAGGTTAGTTACTCCTAACCTTGCTTTTGATAGGCCCCATGGGTGACTCTCATTAAGGTCAAGCACTGATTTCCAATCAGTTCCCTCACCTCTCAGGATTGTTTGCCTCCTGCCTCTTAAGAGTCAGCTGCCCTGTAGCAAGGTAAGTTCCTTAAATACCCAAGTGCTGTTTTTCCTGCATGTCCCACCTTGAGGCCTGGAATATTCTTTTCTCTTCATCTGGAAAATTTACTCCCTCCTGTTTTCCCAGCGTCATTGGAGGAATTACCTCCTCTGGGGCTCCTCTGTTTGGATGTCATGGTTTTGCGTGCTCTCAGTGCCTGCCCTGCCCAGCGTGGCACGTGTTGTTCTATCATGTAGAACTCTAACAGAGCCATAACAGTACATAAGGATGAGGGCCAGGCACTCGTCTGAGGGCTTGGAATGAATTAGATCTTTCAGTGTTCACAATGACTTTGCTGACTATCAGTTTGTTAAGGCCACTGAGGCACAGCGATGTTATTTGTCCAGGGCTGTTCAGCTTTTCAGTAGTAGAGGTTAGGTTTCTTCTCAGGAGGCAGGCAGAGGGGCTAGTGGATGTAGCTCTTGAGGTGCTTAGCTAAGACCTTCAGCAGCTGCTGTTGCCTGGGTTACCCTTCTCTGTGTGGGACAGGGTATATGAAGATAGCAGCTATCACTACCAGTTTGTAGACCAGCCTGGCACAGGCTTGTTAGACATTGCTTGATCAGTTACTAAACGTTCAGTGAATGATGATTGCTCAGAGTAACAAAATGCCATGTTAAGTTTTGCCATTGAGACAAACATTGTTCAACTCCACTCTCAGGGATCTTTGATACCCACAAAGATTTAATTTTGTCTGGAAAGGCAAATCATGATGCAACTAGGGCAAGAATACACTATAGGTTGGTCCTGGAGACCTCTGGGTTTCCTCCCAAGGTTTACTTTTGGAGAGGTAGCCTATACACCCACCTAGATGGATGATAACAGCTAAGGGTGCCTGAGATGGTGGTCAGGGGGATTTTGGTGGGCTTTTCCCACCAGAGAGCATCAAGAGTGACTTTCTGGGGACAGTGACAGGGTAAGGGGCTAGCAGTGGATGTTCTGGCCCCACAACAATCATTGTCTTTAGTTTCAGAAGGCAGGAGAAGGCAGAAATGAGAGGTCAGCCTGAGTCTGCTCCAATGGTTTATTCAGTGAGGGGGATTGGGGTGATAATAATCAATGTTGAGGTCAGAGTTGGAAGTTGGAGACCTATGTGGGTATCTGGACTTTGTACTTATTCCTGGCCAGCCTTATTCCTTGCTCACAGAGTGGCCTGTTTTTGAGTCTCCTCACTGAGAGAATGAATAAACCAAGGTCTCTATGCATTGCCCATCACTATGGAGGAAGAGGTGCAGAATCTAGAGAAGGCCAACCCAGGATAATACTCTGGACTGTCTGCAAGCCTTTCAGTCTGTCATAGGAATCCATTTCTACCCATGAGGCATGGCGGTGATTTTTGTAGTCACATGGTGACAGGTCATAAACACTGCTTTAATTCTTTCCAACTATTATGTTTAAATACTTGGGTGTGAAACTTAAGGCATATCTGTAACTGGGATGTGGTAGCTTAGTGGTAGAGTGCTTGGAAGGCATGTATGAGGTCCTAGGTTCAAACCCGAGTAGCAGTAGTAGCATTGTTACCGGATGAGTGAAAACCAGCAGGGTAGATTAACGCTGGGGAACTGAAAACTCATTTCTGATAGCACAAGGGAGCTTTGGCTTGGCGTCTTGCTCCAGTGCTGCACCACACCCACTCGAGCTTCAGCTCCTTGTCTGTGGGTTTCCATCTGTTCCAAGTGCTGGACCATGCTCACATGCCGGGTGAAATGCCTTAAAACTCTACCTTGGTCAAAAACTCCGAGTAATATTTTCTTATTGCCTCACTCATCCATTTGCTCTGTAGTTTCTGAACTCCTTCACACCTCCTTTTGTTATAAAGGTGCTGATAGTGTGTGCAGAGCTCCTCTATGCTTGTTATTTCCAGCAGAAGCAGTGTCTTATTACCTGCTGCAGTACCTCTATCCCTTTGCGTGTAGTCTCATGCCTGACCCCCTACCCCTACCCTCAAGCCATGAGGTTACTTTACCTTTAATGTTGGTGAACCTAGGTTCACAGTGAGCACTGGCTTTCTAATCAGTACTTTATATGTAGTGGGGATGAGCACTTCCACCTGGAAGTTGTTTTGTTTGTGGATTGTGTAAATGTTCTCATTTGTTTCCTCGATTGTAATACTCACCACACAGCAGTGTATTGGTCAGAGGTGATTCAGATATACCCAAATGATTATAGGAGTTGACAGATTCTTCTTGCTGGGTGCCACCTTGGTTGTCCTGACACTGTTGCCATCCTTATGTTCTGGTGTAACCCACTGTTTCTGGTTGTAATGATATTGGTATAAATAAGTATAAATAAGCCTGTTCAGATGCATTTAGCTACAGAAACACCGTGTCTGGCAGTTGCCTATAATGTTCAGCACGGTAACCTGTCATGTAGGTGTGTGGGCGAGGAGCAATAGGTATGTAGCACACCTGCCATTGGGCTTGTGGAAGTGTGTTATCCTGAAGATTATCAGGTGAATCCAGAGGCAGGCTGGACTGCTGCTGGGAGTCTCAGAACATGCCTGTTAGATCATGTTTGGAGCTTTGTCGGTAAACAAAGTTAACACATATGTAGTTTTTAGAACAAAGCCTGACCCATGAGAAGTGCTCGGTGCTATTAGCTTTTCCTATAGCTAACAGGATTCTAACAGCTCTGCTTCCTTAACTTGGAGTCCAAGCCCTCTCAAGGTGATAGATAGCCTTGGCTAGGCTGACAGGCTGTCATTTCTCTATTTGCCAAGTGGGAGTCAATGGTGTGGTGCGTTGAGGGAGGAGGCACCAGCATGAACATGGCAAGCTCATCATCATTAAGGAGCGTGGCTGCCATGACTGGTGCATTGGGAGGAAATCCATCAGAGGAGGAAAGGCAGGAGCCAGACTTTAAAGAGTTAAGATACAGGTGCCCACCAGCTGTTTACCTGACACCCCATCCCCTTGTCCCTGGCTCATTTCTCATAACTTAACTTCCTCTTTTGGGAGAGAAATCATGGCAGCCTATCAAGGTCCAGCTTGGTGAGTTGCTTTGCTTTTAGACACCAGGGGGGTGGGGGTGAGGAGCTGAATGTTACCTTGGGAGAATTTAAATCAAAGCACCGAAAAGTGTGCTCTCACTTTACTTAATAAACCCATGCACTCCAGTTGTAATCTGATAGCATTTGCAGCATACTGTGCAGGGTCCTTAGAACCAAACCAACTGCTAAAACCACAGCAGGCTAGTTTTCAGGTAGCTCTGAGTGTCTTCTGGGTTTGCTAAGTACTAGTGTACCTGAGGCTCAAGGAGATGATAAAGGGTTCACTGCTCAGCATCTGGCAAAGAGCCAGCAAATGGTGGCAGGTGGTGGTTGGTGCTGCCTAAGGCTTTGCTCTAGTGATATCCTCTCTTGTTCTTGTCTTTATGGCTGTTCTTTCAAGGTTCCTTTTCGTGTGCAACGAGGAAGAGACTGGTGGCTATGTGTTCTAATGATCTGGCAAATCCACACCCTTCCCACCTCCAGCTCCCAGTGCCCTGTACTGAGTTTGCTAGACAACGGAGGGGTTGTAGTTGAAGTCCATAGACTTCAGGGAGCCTGTGAGCTCCTTAACGATCACCAGAATTGTTCATGAGTATGTTTGAGGGAGCAATGATTACTCTGATATGTGGAGACCATGGGCATACTCTAACACCTACAAAGGCATTAATGTCATGCTAGCTCAATGATTCTCAACCTTTCTAATGCCGTGAGCCTTTAATACAGTTCCTCTTGTTGTGGTGAACCCTCAAGCATAAAATTATTTTTATTGCTTCTCTATAACTGTAACCTTGTTACTGTTATGAATCATAATGTGAATACCTGATATGTAAGATATCTGATATGCGACCCCCGTGAAAGGGTTGTTTGACTCCCAGAGGGGTCGAGACCCACAGGTTGAGAACTGCTGTGGTAGTTACTTGGCGTTTAGTGAGCACACATTTGGTGGCTCACACAGGAGGTGTGTGGATGTGTGTTTTAATATATGAACGGAGATGCGAGTTATGTGATTACTGTTAGAAAGAAACATCAGCACATTTCAAGGATGTTGGATTTTTGGAGGAGGGTATCTTGCTTCTGAAGAAAGGCAAATTAGATACATGATAAATGAACAAGAATATAAAGGAGGGCTGATGTTCAGTTTGATAGAAGTATGATTTGTACAAGCCCACTTGGCATAGTCAGAGGTGGGGAGTTCTGGGGAATTGAGAAAAAGCCAAGGCAGCGAGCATCTTCTTGGGACCTGGTGGTCTTTGCCCATTATAGCTCTCTAGGAGCTGGAAGAATTTCTGGTTCTCCCAAGTCTCATCAAGCTACTTCCTGCCCAGGGAATTTCTCCAGGGGCCATGAAAGATGCTCAAGGAGCAGCTTCTATTGCAGAGAACTTGAGAAACACCAGGGAAGTCGAATCTCCATCTAATGTACCACTGTGTGGAAACACAGAGGCTTGCTTATGTTAAAGCTCCTGAAATTGGGATGTAGATTACAAAATTACTACTTAAGTAGCTAGTTATGTGTTGCCAAAAAGCTATTTGTACACAGGCAACAGCTTAGAAATAGAGACAACATGATTTTTTTTTCCTCCCAAGCAAACTCAAAGTTGGGAGTTTTAATAAATACAGAAACTGAAGGAAAACTTCTCTTTTAATGAAAATCTCCCATCTCAAGTTATTTACTCTCTACCAGAAGGAAATGGAGTGGGGGATGGGGTGGGATGGGACAGGACATATCAAGACAGAGCAACAGACAGAAGCTAAGGTCTTGTTTTCTGGACACACTTAAGCACCTTCTAAGCTCCTTCTCTAAGTGTAAACCCTTCAGTTTCAAACTTCCCTTTGGAAATGGCTTTCTTGAAGTGATGAGTCCATATTATCGTCTCAAGAGAAGGATGAGCCAGCTGTTGTGATTAGTGTAGAAAAGAAACACTGGCTGTCAGAAGTGCTGTTTCTTGGAGGAAGATAAGCCTTGCTGTTAGGAAATGTGATTTAAACATAAGGCTGGGCTGATTCCCACCCCACCCCCTCCCCAAATCTCGTTGTTTGGATGGAAAGAGCCCTTAAGTCTATTTTTCCACTTTGTTGAGTTTGAAGTGGGCTCAGAGATGTGTGCGCTTAGGCTATACAAATCAGCATCATTCTGGCCTTTGTTGTACATACAGCAAGGACTGATGGATGACTATTTCTGGAAAAGAGGAGGGAGTTACTCAGAAGGCATTAACCCAAAAGAACAGGCCAGCCTTTCTTGCGGGGAGGGGAGCTACGTTGTTCCATCTCAATGCTTTATTGAGAACCCCTGATACTAAGCAACCGGGGCACGGCCTTTAGAAGCCAATGGGCAAATCCTCTGGCAGAGGTTGAAGGGAAAGAGGCAAGGACCATGTGTGGGGGGGTGATTAGATGGAACCGTTTAAAAGGAAACAGAAATACAGCAAGAGTGACAAGCAATGGAGGGATCTGGTCTCAGCTGGCCTTGCCAAGTAAACCCTGGGAGTCCCCGTGGAGAAAGGACTCTGTTTAAGTTCCCTAAAGTGTTTGTGGTGTTTCAGCCAATCACATTCTTATGTTGTTTCTATGGGGCTTACCAAAGGACAGAACAGTGTTATGACGTGCCTTCCCTTCCCATTTTGCACCCTTTTCTCAGCCTCGTGAAATAAGTCTCTGGCTTCAATAGAACTCTTTAAAAGGAAATGGGTGGGAAACATACTGGCCAGGCCTAATTTATTACTATTATTATTTTTCCACAAAGAAGAAACTCTTAAGAGTAAACAGTGTTTATTTTTTTTGTTGATTTTTTCAAACAAATGGAATTGCTTAATTAAAAAAAAAAACCCTTATCTCTTTTTCTCCTTAAATACTACAGACAATCTCATTTTATCGCAGCAGACACCTAGAAACAAAACACAGAACCCACCAGAGAGAACTGGGCAATGAATGAACGCATCAGAAATTCAAGTCAACTATGGAAGGGTTACTGCCAGTTGGCAGCTCTCAGTTCTAAACAGAAGTGTCCCAAGCCTACCGAGTTTGACAGACATTTCTTAGAATTGGGGAGTTGGGAACATTGAACTCCTTTTAAGTTCTATTCCAATTGTTTTATGCATAGGGAAATGAAAGTCAATGCATCAAAATGAAGACCCAAAGAAACATTTAAAAACTTGTTTGACTAGTATTCAGTATGTGAGACTAAGTAGTAGCTCGTCCTCCTAGTTAACCTTGTCCTGGAATATATATAAGTTATTTGTAGCCGCCACTGCTATAATATTTTCTGAAGGATGCCAAGCTGTATGCAAGATCTTTTTGCTAAAGTCCAGACTGTCAACACTGATCTCATCTTTTCTTCGCTTGCCCCCGACGCACACTTTTCGGGGTTTGAGGATAGCCCGGGGTTTGCTGTTTTCCCTTGAGGCCTCAAGGGTCACATCGCGCTTGGTGTTTCGGTCAAACATCCTGAAGAAGTTATTGTAGGAACCCGTCATGATGACGCTACAAGGGAAAGGGGAAACAAAGTGACTGAGTATTATAGAAAGGAGAGGTAACACATACTCATGGCATTTTTCAGGAGTAAAGGATGCTTATCGTGGTCACTCACAGGGACTATATAAGTTTAAACTGAGAATATTGACTTCTTTTTGAAACATTGAAAGTGCCAAGCTCTTTGGCTGGGCTTGGAACAAAGGGTTGCAATAACCATCAGTATTACTCATTTTTACTCCAGAGATACCCTTTGTTCTTGATCTGGTCCAACTGTTATGATCCTAGGGTGACCTACTTTCCACTAGTGTTATGAGATCACAATGAGCAGGTGTAAATAGGAACACTTAGCATCAGCACACCATTTCCCAGCTTTCACCCACAATTGTTTTGGGATTTCTGAGCTGTCTGAGCTTTGAGAATGTAGCTGAGCTCATCTGTCTGAAGTGTCAAGGGCTGAGATAGGACCACCACAGGGCAGCCTCTCTCCTTGTAGCTATATTCTGCTGCTTCAAAAAAACTTGTCCACAAAATGGATATTATGGTCTTGCTGGGAGTGATGGGAAACAGTTTTAACCATCCTAAATCTAAACTTTAACTAAGGCATTACATGTAGGAGATGCCTCCATGTTTTTGCATCTTAACCATTTACAGGGATATCTGTGAGTAGAAGAACAGTAGATACTGAAGGCTTCCCAGCAGCAGGGTACTGGATCTTTAAAGCTGACATTTAAGATAGGTGGCATATTGGGGGGATACAGTGTGTTGTCTGTGCCCTATGTGTACCATCTCATGGTGGTACATCAAAGACACTGACGAAGATTGTGTCTGGGAAGGAGTGCCTGATATCATCTGTTTTTTGGTGGAAGAAAGAAACGGATAAGGCTGGGTTTCTTTGGGAGTTTTGTCAACTGTGAAGATTAAGGTTGGATTTTGTTTCACTGGCTCACTAATGGGGTGTTATGGATAAAGGGGTATCTGGGTGCTCCAATGAACTGTCATGGGGGTCCAGGAGACTTTACCTCTACAATCACAATTGAGCTTTCAGTAGCGCATGCAAGGGAGTTTCAGAGGAGATGGAGGTGCACATACTGACAGCAAGAGGCTGTGAAAGGCTCAGAATGCACATATGCAGGGCTGTGGGGTATAATTTAGCCACCTGCTTTTGTAGCTTCTAGGACATTGATGTCACTTCTCCAGCAAGATCTGACTCACTTTTAAGCAAGTCAGAAAAAAAAAAGTTTCCTCCTTAAATAACTTTGTCTGAACCCTGAACAAAATTCACAGTTATGATGTTCTGGAAGAACTGATCTCAGGATTCACAATCCAGATTCCTTTACTTTTGTAATTGCTGCTTACTAACTTAAGAGGTTAAGACATCACACTAATTCCCAATTATACACTCTTAGCTTCCTCAACTGAGAAATGGAGATAATGGAGAAAACCCTACTGGGCTGGTGGCAGGATTAGGAGATGTGGGTGAGAAATGTCCTTGTGCCTAGGTACCTAGTAGTCATTGGTTTTGAATCTAGGTAAATTAAGGGTGAGCTGGAAAATACCAGTTGTATAAATAGTATCAACTAACAATGGCTAAGTGGTAAAGGAACAGACTTGCTTTTATTCCCTGGGACTCTGGTTTCATGGTTCAGTTGCTTTGCTCTCTTAACCTGTGTAAACTGGATAATATAACCTGGGTCCTTTGCTACATGTTTGCAACATCTAGTTCAGCTAAGCAGAAAGACTGATTGGTGGTTTGGGAAGAAGGGCAAGATAGTCAGAGACCGTGGCACTGACTCAAAGTTGGGATCTCGGAATGGCCTGCTGTGAAAAAGTTCCACGCTATAGAACGCCATTTCTGGGGCCACCTTCATCAGGGAGCTAACTGAACCCCAGCAGCCTGCATGTAGTTTACAGATAGTCAAAAGAATCATCTGTATTTGTCAAACTAAAAATAAACTATTGGGAGGTAATATGAAGTATTGTAGAAATCAAAAGCCTTAAAACTCTAATAAATCACCCTGAAGGAATGTGATAAATGAGGCAGGCTAGAATTCTGCTAATGAAGCACTGGTGCCTTTGGTCTGCTCTAGCAGTTTTGAGGGGATGGATCTAGAAAGCCACTTGGCAGTCATCAGAACTATGTATGAGAGTTATCATTATCAGTGGTCCTTAGGGGGTGCGTGGCCCTAGCTTTTCAGTGCCTTTGGGTACCTTGTATGTCAAAGACAGCATTTTCTTGTTGACATTTGAACTGTCACCTGTGCCAGCTCTAAAATGAATGTGGGGCCTCACAGACTCCGCCTCTTTGTAGACTTGACCACACTCTCCAGTCAGCGACCCACATAATAATGTGTTCTGGCCAGGTCTTGGGGCTCAATATTAATCTCCATTTGGATGTACCCCACTTATGATAAGTTGTCCAGAGTTTCTTCAAAAGAAAGGCTCTCAGCCCCAGTGTGTTTCTTACCTGTCTGACCCATTCCACACACACTCAAATTTATCAAAAATGCAGTCATTTTCATAGAGGGAGCACAACTTGCTGCGGAGGTAGTCATGAACCTAGGAGGAAGCAACAAGAACATGTCAGTATCATACAAGGCAGGGATTCCTGTGAATACCAACTTGGTGACATGTGTTCTTCATCTGCTCTGTGTTCCCTTGCATTGCATTGGGTGGCCTTGTATTGGATGCAGACTCAGCCCTCCCTGTCTTTAGGAGGAGAGCCTGGGTCAGGGAGCTTCTCCTATGCCAGTGTGGATTGAGGAAGGTTGCTTGAATAGATAGTGGCATAAAGGAGTCAGTAAATGGTAGAATCATGTTTTATTATTATTATTGTATGTGTATGTCTGCACGCATCGTGTGTGTACACAGATGAAGGACAGAGAACAATTTTGTGGAGTTGGTTTTCTCTTTCCCTTATATGTGGGCTCTGGGGATTGAATTAAGGTCAGCTGGTGTTAGAGGCTAGAATTCATTTAGATTTTTGACACACTGCTGTTCATTAAAAGCCTGCTCCAGGGCTTGAGGTAGAGCATTGGAGAAGCAACCACAAAGTGGAATAAATGCATGAGAAGTTTCAAACAGTGCTAATGTCACAGAGTAAGAAAGTATGAAAGAGGGCACCGAGAGATGAGAGACATTACTTTTTGTAGAGTGGGGACTCAAGGCTACACTTGGGAAGGTAACATGGCCTCAGAAGCCCGTGGAGAGTGAGTGAGTCTGGGCAACATCTGGGAAAAAGGCATTTCAACCACAAGGAAGAGCATATGTAAAGGACAACAGGTCTGGGAAGGAATATGACAGACACGTGATGAGTAAGCATGACCAAAGTGAAGGATGACATCATAGAAAAATAGAGCCTGCTATGTTCCACTAAGGTATAAGAGCAAATGACCAAGGCCAAGGGGACTGGTTTCTGCATCAATGATGAATGGCTGGCATCAGGGCAAGAGCAGTAGCTAAACTCTAGGCAGGGTATGGGGCAGGGTTGATAGGATACAGAGCAACTCTGGGGGGTAAAGTGGAAAACTGGCATCAAAGAGAGTTCCTGGTCTTTCTTCTGAGTGTCAGATAGCTGGGCATGAAAGGCTGCTGAAGTCCCTTCCAAGTAGACAGGTGAAGCCCTGGATTTGTAAACTGGATCCATTAAAGAAATAGAAACATTGAGAATGAAGAAAGTCTCAGGGGGAAGTCTCAGGGGGAAGACTTATAAAGAGACAACAAAGTATCAGGTCTCAAATATTAGAGGAATTAGACCACACAAGCAAAGAATATAAAAGGAAGATTACACAAGAAAGAGCTATGCAGAAACTGTGCAACACCATGAAAAGACCTATTCTTCCAACTAGAGGTATCAATGAGGGAGAAGAATTCTAGGTCAATGGCATAGACCAGATCTTCAGTTACAGAAAAGAATCTCCCCTAAGGAAAGACACACCCATACTGAAACAAAAAACACAGAACAACAGACTGACCAGAAGAGAAACTCCCCACAGCATATCATTGACAAAACACTATGTCTATAGAAAAAGAAAGAGTAATAAAAGTTGCATGAGGAAAACACAAACCACAAGTCACATATAAAAGAAAATCTATCAGAACAACAGCTGATGGAAACTTTGCAAGCTAGAAGAGCCTGGAGCAATACACTCCAAATTAAAGAACATGGATGCTAAGTTAGACTCTAAATCTAGCCAAACTATCAGCAATAGTTGAGAGAGAAAAGAAACTTCCCATGGTGCAAATAGACTAATAGAATTCATGCCAACTAAATCAGCCCTATGAAGAAGACTGGAACAAAGAAAAGCCAAGAGACTTTAGAAAGAAAACAAAGTTGTAATTAATGAAATATGAACATTAAGAGCACAAACAGCAAAACAACAACAACAACAACAACCACACACACACACACACACACACATCAAACCAAACAAACCTAAAATAACTATCATCAACACATACCTTTCAATAATAACTTGAAATATTGATGGCCTTAACATTTCAATTAAAAGACACACGCTAGCTAAATGGATTAGGAAACAAAATCAATCTTTCTGTCTATAAGAAATTCAGCATTAAAGATGGGCACAAGTCTAAAGAGAAAGGACGGAAAAACATATTACAAAGAAGAAGGAAACAAGCAGGTATTGCTACCCTCATGTTATGCCTTCATAGTCTAACTGCAGATCTTCACCTTGCCTCTCCTCCAAATCCAATCCTCTAGTTTCATCCTCAGCTCTGTAGCAAGTCATTTGCTGAACATCCCCTCCTCTCAGCCCCTGTCTCCAGAGGATCAAGCAGACCTCCTCCCACAGCCCCACCCCCACTCCTGTTGTTCTTGCTCATTAACTCCAGTGAAATTCCCTGGGAATCCACAGGCTAGGGAAACAAGTAGGCTGACTTCTCTTCCAAATCCAATCCTCTAGTCTCGTATCAGCTATGTAGCAGAATACCTGCTGTGGTCTGGCCTTACTCTCTGCCCCAATTCCCAGGTGACTAAGCAGATATTGATGAAACAAGCTGCTTCCCCCCGCCCCCCTTCCTGTGGACCCTCTCAGCCCTGCTTCTAGTCCATTCCTATTCCTAAGTACCAACTCTCAAAACCTAGAAACACATTTCACCCAGAACCACAGTGGCCACACTGGGCAGGATCCCAGAAACATTCTATACCAGGCAACACACAGCCAGCACTCTCCTAAGAACCAGAAAGAGCAATAGAAATCAAGGAACAAAACACCCACCCATTAAGGACAGGACCAGATATCAGGACCTAGAATTACGATCATCCCAAACCCAGATGCCAGGGTGAAAATACATTAACACCTAGGGCAATGTATCTCCATGACATATTGAAATTCTATTATAGTAGTCCCTGAGAAATGCAGGTGAAGTAGAAGATTAAACAGTCTTTATGCATGTAAAAGAGGTCCTTAGAGAGGAAATGAAAAAGTCCCTTAAAGAAATCCATGAAGACACCAACAGTGGAAGAAAATGCAGAAAACAAGAAGACCTGGAAGTAGAAACAACCATAGGAAACCCAAACTGAGGGAAATCTGGACATGAAAAATGTAGGAACTCAAACAGCAACATCAGAGGCAAGCCTCATCAACACACTACAAGAGATAGAAGAGAGCATCTCAAGCATCAAAGACAAGACAGAAGAAATGAATAGTCTAGTCAAAGACAATGTTAAATCTAAAGAACTCCAGGCACAAAACATGTAGAGAATCTGGAACACCAAGAAAAGACAAATCTATGAACTATAGAAGTAAAGGAGGGAGAAGACAGCTGGTCAATGGCCCAGAAAATATTTTCAATAAAACTATAGTAGAAAATGTTCCCAACCTAAAGGAGGAGGTAGCTATCAAGGTACAAGAAACATACAGAACACCAAATAGACTAGACAAGAAAAGAAATTCCCCTTGGCACGTTATAATTAAAACACTAAACTTATAGAAGAAAGAAAAATATTAAAAGTTGCAAGGGAAAATGACCAAGTAACATACATAGGAAGACCTTTTAGAATTACACTTGACTTATTAACAGAGACTCTAAAAGCTAGAAGGACCTGGACAGATGTTCCACAGACTCTAATGCCACAGATGCCAGCCCAGACTACTATACCCTGCAAAACTTTCAGTCACCACAAATGGAGAGAGACATTCTAAGATAAAACTAAATTTAAGCAGTATCTATGTATTCAGCTCTATAGAAGGTACTAGAAGGAAAACTATAGGTTAACCTGAAGAAGTTAACTACACAAAAGAAAACACAAAGAATAAACAATACCAAGTCACTAAATCAAAAGAAGGTGGTGGGGGGAACAGTACACTACTGCAACAAAAATAAACAATAACCAATGAACAGAGCTCATTGATAATGCTTAACATCAATGGTGCCTATTTCCCAATAAAGACACAGACTAACAAACAGAACAGACACAGTATGAGACTAAGGCATTAGATTTGGAGGAGAAAAGAGAGGTGAAGATCTGTATGTCAGCCTACTTGTTTCCCTAAGAGGTGGCCTGTGGGTTCCCAGGGAATCTCACTGGAGTTAATGAACTGGGACAAAGGGGTGGAGTCAGGGGAAGGCTCTGGGAGGAGAGGGACTGAGAGGAAGGGTAGCTGCAGCAAATGATTTGCTACAGAGCTGGGGATGAGACTGGGGGTTGGGTTTGGAGGAGAGGAAGGTGAGGTGAATTAATAAGGCCCATCCTTCTCCTGCATCCAAGAAACATACCTTAACATCAAGAGTCACCTTGGATTAGATATCACTTCAGGGTAAAAGGATGGAAAAATGATATTCAAAGCAAGTTGGTATAGCCACTTTAATATCTGACAAAATAGATTTCAAACCAAAACTAATCAGAAGAGATAGGGAAAAACACTACATTCCCAGAGGAAAAATGCACCAAGAAGACACTACAATTCTTAATATCTATGCCCCAAACAATGGTACCCAGGTTCATAACAGAAACACGATTACAGCTTAAATCATATATTGACTTTCACACACTGATAGTGGGTGATCTCCCCTCACTCTTGCCAAGATACAGGTCATCCAGACAGAGACTAATCAGAAATGCTGGAGCTAATTTACATCATAAACCAAATGGACTTAACAAATATTTACAGAACACAAAAGAATATACTTTCTTCCCAGCACTTCATGGAACTTTCTCTCCAACTGACCACATACTTGGACACAAAGACAAGTCTCAACAGACAAAAGAAAATTGGAATAACACCCTGCATCCTGTCTGACCACCATGGATTAAAGCTGGATACCGACTACAACAGAAAGCTCACAAACTCATGGAAATGGAACAGCTCACTACACTTAATGAAAAACAGGTCAAAACAATTAAAGAAATTAAAACCTTTTATAAATTGCATAAAAATGAAAGCACAATGAGTCCAAAACTTAAGGGACACAATGAAGGCAAGTTCATGGCACTAAGATCCTACGTAAAAATATTTGAGAGATCTCATATCAGCAGCCTATCTGAAAGCTCTAGTACAAAATAGAAATCACACCTAAAAGGAATAGATGGCAAGAAATAGTCAAACTCAGGGCAGAAATTAATAAAATAGAAACAATCAATGAAAGAAAAATTGGTTTTTTGATAACATTAGTAAGAACAACAAATCCTTAGCCAAATTAACCAAAGGGCAGAGAGAAAATACTCAAATGAACAAAATTAGAAATGAAAAAGGAGATGTCACATGGCTACTGAGGAAATACAGTCATGTAACAATGGATACTTGCGGAAATCCAGAGAATCATGAGGACATACTTTAAAAGCCTGCACTCCACCAAACTGGAAAATCTAAAAGAAATGGACAATTTTCTCAGTACAAACCATGTACCCAAATTAAATCAAGATCAGATAAACATTTAAACAGACCTATTCACCAGTGAATTGGAAGCAGTTGCTAAAAGTCTTCCAATCAAAGAAAGCCCAGGGCCAGATGGGTTTTGTGCAGGATTCTAAAAGCCTTTTAAAGAAGAGTTAATTCCAAAACTCAAATTATTCCATAAAATAGAAACAGAATGAACAATTTCCAATTTATCTTGTGCGGTGTCAGTTATCCTGATACTCACCCAAACCACATAAAGACTCAATAAAGAAAGAATTACAGACTGATTTCCCTTATGAACATAGATGCAAATATTTTCAATAAAATACTTGTAAACTGAATCAATGAACACATCACAAAGATCATCCACTATGATCAAGTAGGGTTCATCCCAGAGATCCAAGAATGAGTCAACATAACTAAATAAGCTGTGGGGAGACTAGGGATACGAGGGACAAAAGACAAAAGATAAATAGATATAAATAGATATGTTTATTATCTAAACATAATAAAGCAATATATAGCAAGACTATAGCCAACCTTAAATGGAGAGAAGCTCAAAACAAGCCTACTAAAATCAGGAACAAAAAAAGGTTGCCCACTTTCTCTATACCTATTTAATATAGTTAGTATTTGAAGTCTTAGCTAGGGCAATAGGACTGCTAAAGGAGATCAAGTGGATACAAATTGGGAGAAGTCAAAGTATCTTTATTTGCAGATGATATGATAGTATATACTAATGACTCTAAAAATCCTACTGGTGAACTCCTACCGCTGATCAATTGATCAATACTTTCAGCAAGGCAGTATGATACAAAATTAACTCACAAAATCAGTAGGCATACTACATGCAAATGACAAAAATGGACTGAATAAAATACCAGGGAAACAACACTTTTCATAATAGCCTCAAAAATATGAAATATTGTAGGGTATCTATAACCAAGCAAGAGTTTGGTGAAAGACTTGAGACATTGAAAAAAAAAACTGAAGATATCTGAAGATGGAAAGTTCTCCCATGCTCATGGATCGATAGGATTAATAAAGGAAAACTGCCAACTTCCTAAAAGCAATATATAGATTCAATGTAATCTCCATCAAAATTCCAACAATTCTTCATAGATCTTAAAAGGACAAATTTCAGCTTCATATAGAATCAAAAAATCCAGAATAGTTAAAAACAATCCTGAACAATAAAAGAACTGCTGGAGGTATCATTATCCCAGACCTCAAACTATACAACAGAGCTATAGTAATAAAAACAACATGATATTGGTACAAAAACAGAAATGTAGATCAATGAAATCTAATTGAAGAGACAGGCATAAACCCACACGCCTATGATCAACTAACTTTTTTTATAAAGGAGCCAGAAAATATACAAGAAAAAACATCTTCAAATAAGTGTGCTGATAAAACTGCATGGGTGTATGTAGAAAAGAATTCAAATAGATCCATACTTAACACTCTGCACAAAACTTAACTCCAAAGTGGATTAAGATATTAACATAATACTAGCTACACACAACCTAATAGAAGAGGAAGTGGGGAATAACCTTGAACTCATTGGCACAGGAAAAGACTTTCTGAACAGAACACTGGTGGCAGAAGAACTAAGAACAATAAATGGGTCCTCATGAAACTGAGTAGCATCTGCACAGCAAAGGGCATCCTTAGTCATCAGGGAAATGCAAATCCAAACCATTTTGAGATTTCATCTTATATCTATCTAAGATTAAACAATAACAACAATAAACCAAACCAAAACAAAAACCAGTCTGTACTGGCATTAGGATAAAGCATCAGCCTACAAAGTGAGAAAAGATTTTTACCAACTACTCATCTGATAGAGTTAATATCCCAAAAAGAACTTAAAAAACTTGATATCAAGAGAGCCTAATTAAAATAAAATTGGGATACAGATCTTATTAGGAAATTCTCAAAAGAAAAAAATGCACACAGCTGAGAAACACTTAAAAGAAATGTTTAGCATCCTTAGTCATCAGGGAAATGCAAATCCAAACCACTTCAGAATGTCTAAGATAAAACAAAACAAAACAAAACAAAACAAAACAAAACAAAACAAAACAAAAGTTCAAAGATTAAAAGAAGGAGTCCAAAGAGTCCATTCTGGCAAGTAGAGTAAGGGAAACACTCCTGCATTGCTGGTAGGACTGAGAAATTGTACAAGCACTATGGAAATCAACATGGATGTTCTTCAGGAAGATCAGAATCGACCTACTTCAAAGTCCAGCTACACTACTTTTCCACATATACCTAAAGGATGCTTCAATGTACCACAGAGACACTTGCTCAATCATGTTCACTGCTGTTCTGTTCATAGTAGCCAGAAGTGGGAAACAACTTAGATGTTCCTCAACAGAAGAATGAATAAAGAAATGTGGCACATTTTCCATGACGGGATATTATCACTCAGCCATTAAAAAAGTGAAATCGTGCAATTTGTAAGTAAAGAGATGGAACTAGAAAAAAACATCCTGAGTGAGGTAACCTAGACTCAGAATGAAAAATACAGTATGTGGACATTGGCTGTTAAGTCAATGATAAGCTACCACCTGTAGAGCTACAGAGGTTAGGTTCAGAGATGAAATCTCTAAGTGGGACTAAGAACAGATCTTCCTAGAAAAGAAAAATAATAGTTATGGATGAGGGGAAGGGTCACTGGCACAGGAGGATCAAGTAGAGAGGGGGAATATATAGAGAAGATGGGAACAAGAATTGGAATATGGGGAAAGCCCATATTCCAAAATCAAGGGCCATTTAAATGGTAGTATTGAAGCCTGATACAGTAAAAGCTTCCTAAAACAAATACCTATATGAAACTTATCTAAATAAAATCACCAAATAATGGAGAAGTCAGAACCCCAACTGGACATCTCTTATCACCAAATGAAGCTTCCAATATAAGGAATGGGTTACATCTAATTGAGGTGTTGGCCAAAGGAGTCCTATGAGAATCCCCAAACAACTCAGAATACTGCCAAGTTGGTCTCCACAAACTGATGGCAAGGTCCTATTGTTGAAGACAACACCTACACAACCCATTGAACATGGAGTAGTCGTGCTGGTGCCTATTTGGGGCCTTTACTCCTATGTTCTGGTCTCTTTTGGCACAGGAAGGTACTCTGTGTGCTATCAAAGGAGAAACAGAAACACCAGCCCAGCTGCAAATCCTTATTTACAGTGCTGTCCTGCCTGCAAGATATGTTAGGACAATGATGGCACAAAGCTTGTGGGAGTGAACAAACAATATCTGACTTGACTTCAGGCCTACTCTATGAGATAGAATCTATACTTGACACTGCTTAGGTGACCAAGAACTTGATACTAGATAGACCAGGGGCCCAGGGTAATACTAGATACTACTATTCTACTAAAGCAGTGGCTCTTAACCTTCCTAATGCTGTGACCCTTTAATATAGTTCCTCATGTTGTGGTGACTACAACCATAGAATTATTTTCAGTAATACTTCATGACTGTAACTTTGCTACTGTTATGACTCATAATATAAATATTTACATTTTCCAGTGTTCTTAGACTAGTCCTGTGAAAAGGTCATTCAATCCCCAAAGGGGTCATGACCCACAGGTTGAGAACCACTGTACTAAAAGAATGTAGCAATAAAATGGCTCCTAATGGCATTCTGCTATCAATAGCCTTGACCTTGCTCATTCTTCATCATAGATCATAGATTAGTGCCTTGCTCAGTCATCATCAGAGAATCTTCATCCTGAAGCAGATGGGAACAAATACAGAGACCCTCAGCCTGACAATGTACAGAAAGTAGGATACCTCTGAACACTGAGCCCTAAACAGGATGTTGCCATCAAATCCCTCAGGGCTCAGAGAACCCTGTGGAAGAGGATGTAGAAAAGTGTAAGAGCCAGAGGGGATGGAGAAAACAGGAATAAACATCTAAATTTAACAGGATCAATGCACACATGAACTCACAGAGACTGAGACAGTATGCACAGGACCTGTGTGGGTCTATACCTGATGGGGGTTCTAGAACTGGAAGGAGAAATAGATATATGCCCACATTGCTAACCCAGAAGTAATCTCCAACTGATAACCACTTATAAAAGAAAATGTAGTTTTCTCCAAGAGAGTCTCACTGAGAGAGAAAAACTACTCATAAGGGTAAGCTGTATACCCAGTAGTAGATGGACTACAGAAAACAAACTCATATGGATGTTCGTTTTCTCATAACGTCAGGCCAGGGCTTTTCCTCTCCTTTCCCTTCCCCCCTTCCTCTCCTCTTTCCTCCTCCTCTCCCCTGCCTTCTGGTCCCTTCTTCTCTTCTCTCCTCCTTCTTTTTCCCTTCCCATCATCTCTCTCATTTTTGTTCTTTCCCCTACAAGTCCTTTGCATATATATTATGGCTTCTAGTTTTGTGTTTTGAGATACTTGAGTGTGCAAACAAGTGGGCCCCTGTGTCTACATTTGTTTTTTGTGCATTTTCTTTCATTCTCTCTCTCTGTTTTGTCTTATTCTGATGTTTATTTTATTTTATTATTATCCGTAAGATGTCTGTTTGTTTTCTAACAAGAGACATAAAAGGGGTAGATCTGGATGAGAGGGGAGGTAGGGAGGAACTGTAGTATCAGAGGGAGGGGAAAACTTTATTTTTAATAAATAAAATTAATCAGAAGAGATTAAGAAGGATTGTTCCTCATTAAGGGAAAACTAATGAAAGACATATTACAATCCTAAGCATGTATGTGCCAAACTCCAGTACATTCCATTTCATAAAAAGTGTACACTGGAATTAAAGGCACACATTAACAGCAACTCAATGATAGTAGGTGATTTCAATATTTGACTTTCCCCAACATATCATCTGCATAAATAAACAGATATCAGAATTAAATGATGTTGTTCATCAAATGGACCAACCAGATCTACATAATATTCCACCCAAAGACCAAAGAGTATACATCCCATTGAGCAACTCATGGAATCCCCTCCATATCTCAAAATATCACAAAATAAACCTTAAACAAACCTTAAATTCAGAAACAGTCTAGATATTAACTTATAACCGAATAATGAAAATATGGTATATATACACAATGAATACTCTTCAGATTTAAAGAAAAAGGAAATGATGGAATTTGTAGATAAATGGATAAGACTGGAAAATATTATATGGGATGAGGTAATCAAGAAAGACTGCATAGTTCCTCTTATTTGTGGATTCTGGCTCTGAATTCTTAGATTTGATTATATAACTTGGATATCTGGTAAAGTAGACTATGCCGTCATGGCAGGGGCAGAAAGGCTTGCTAGAGAGTGGGATAATAGGATGCAGATGCTAGGATAGGGCAATAGGGGGTGCTGTAACTGGAAAGCGGGAGGGACAGTAACATAGGAAGAGAGGTAAGAGGAGAGAAAAATGAAGGATGCTTGAAAAATCCAGAAGGAAACATTCTTTTATAGGCTTTCTTTAAACATTTTTATATTTATAATAAGCATAAATATATTATTTCTGAATGGAGTAGGGTGATGGTTCCTCTTCAAGAGCCATGCATTATCTAACAAAAACCTTGATGTCAATAATGGGAAACCTCCCCTCAATGTGTTCTAAGACTTCATCTTACCCTTGTCAGAATGGCTGAGATAAAAAACAAAATGGTGACTGTGGTGGTTTGAATATGCTTGGCCCAGGGAATGGCACTATTTGGAGGTGTACAGTAGGTGTTGCCTTGTTGGAGAAAGTGTGTCACTGTGAGAGTGAGCTTTAAGACCCTTGTCCTAGTTGCCTAGAAGTCAGTCTTCTTCTAGTGGCCTTCAGATGAAGATGTAGAACTCTCAGCTCCTACTGCATCATGTCTGCCTGGATGCTGCCATGTTCCCACTTTGATATAATGGACTGAACCTCTGAACCTGTAAGGCAGCCCCAATTAAACATTGTCCTTACAAGAGTTGCCTTGGCCATGGTGTCTATTCACAGCAATGAAACCCTAACTAAGACATCAGCAAATATTCGTGAGAACATGAGGAGAAAGTGAACCCTCCTCTGTTGGTGGCATTGCAAATTGGTATGGCCACTCTGGAAATCAGTGTGGTCAGTTCCCAAACAGCTAAAAGTATATCTACCCCATGACCTAGTTATACCAGAGGTTTCTCCCCTGCTGCAATAGGGCTATTGCCATTGTCTTTTATTGTCTCCCAGAATTTCAAGATAGGACCCCATTGCTGGAGATACTATATAGGCTTTAGAAACAGAATATAGGGGGAATGAAATTAGAGCTGACCTAGAAGCTTCCTTTTCTTAGGACTGGCTCTCATTTGAGAGTGCTGTACAAGCTGACAAGGGAGAGGAGTAATTGGTAGTCCTACCCAGCTGTAAAAAAGCTATAAACCACCACACTGGCTGGACCAGAAAGATATATATAGTGGGATCAACACTGGCACTTTTATCTTGGGGGTAAGCAATCCATTAGGTAAGCAACAGCTGTCTGATTATACTTAAGGCTTGCTCAGTTGGAGGCTCTTGTACTATAAGCCTAGCTAACTGCCCATGTTTGGAGAAGTCATAGACTTGAGAAGAGACCCCACTGCCATTTTCTTAAATCAATATGATTCCTAAGTATATTCTAAATACTTATCCTTATATTTAAAGTATAGTTTTCAACTCTTATTAAAGACACTTCTTCTCATAACAGATGGAGACAATTACAGAGACCTATAACTGATGATAATGCAGAGAATAAATGACCATGGGGTGCCCACTCCCAACTGATACAGCTGCAACACAACCTCTATACCTAAGGCTCAGAAAAAAAAAATCACAAAGAGAGGGTGGGAAGATTGTAAGAGCCAGAGGCCCAGGATGCCTTGATTCTAGATAATGTCCCCTATACATGACAGAGAAAATGTGCCCATGAATTCTCAGTAATGTGGTTGGCTGAACAATACCTAGACATATCAACTCAAACGGGGGAAACTCTACATGGTCCTACTCCTAGACAGAGAGCTACAGGTAGTCAGTGGCTGTTAAGAGAGGAAGAATAAATTTTCTTCAGGGACAAACTACCTCATAGGTTGTCTAATTGAAAATGGCCATCCCTGCACACACATACACTTCTCTAACAGATTATCTGGAGAAGAAAAGTAAATATCAGAATTAAATGTCATTGTTCATCAAAGGGACCTAAAAGATATCTACAGAATATTGTAGCCAAACACCAAAGAATATACATTCTAATGATCAGCATTGAATGGACTCAGTAGGTTGTGTATACACAGGGGCATCTATATTTACACACACACATATATGTAACAATAATAAATAAAGAGGTCATAAATTTGGGAGGGAGAAGGAATGCAGGAGAAGTTAGGAGGGGGAAGGGATGCAGGAGAAGTTAGGAGGGGGAAGGGATGCAGGAGGAGTTAGATAGGTGGAGAAAGGCCAGGAGTGATGCAGATGTGTAGTCTTCATGTATGAAGTTCTTAAAAAAAAAAAGATAAAAAAAAACTTGAATCAGTGAAAAAAAACCCGTTTATCCACCATGATCAAATTGGATTCATCTAGGAGACGCAGGAATAGTTCAACAAACATAAATCAATAAATGTAATAAATCACACAAAAACAGATATAAGGACAGAAACATTAGATGCAGAAAAGGCCTCTGACAAATCCAACATCCTTTAATGAGAAAATTATGTAGGGATACAGGGATCATGCTGTATATAATAATATAATATAATATAATATAATATAATATAATATAATATAATATAATATAATATAATATGGACAATATATGCCCAGCTCACAGTGAACATTATGCTGCATGGAAAACAAAACAAAACATTTCCACCAAAATCAGGAACTGCAAGGTATCCTCCTCTCTCCCCATTCTAAGTACAATCTGAAAGCCTTAGCTGGAGCCATAAGACGAATGAAAGAGACAGAGGATGCAAATAGGAAAGGGACACATGAAAGTAGTATTTGCAGAGGATACGACTCTACACACAAGAATCTAAAGACTATACCAGAAATATGCCACAGCTTATAGCTTATTCAAAAGAGTAGCAGGATAGAAAATTAATATGTAAAACCCACAGTCTTCTTATATAAATGACGTAAGTGCAAGGAAGTGCAAAACTTGAGTAATTAAAATTCCAAGACATTGAAGAAATAAATTAAAGATATGTGAGAATGGCCATCCCAACGAAGCTATCTACAGATTCAATGCAACTACCTATATTTAAAAGTTGGTAGGCTTTCTTGGTTAAAAAATACACACACATACACACACACACACACACACACACACACACACACACTGAGTTTCTCTCACTCAAAACGCTTTGGAGTATTTTGGACTGTATATTTGTAATGAATTAGCTTGGGAATAGGCCTTAAGTTCAAACATGAACTTTGTTTACATTTCATATACAGTATATATAGCCTAAAGTTAGTTTTCTATAATACTTTAAAATGACGTGCATAAAATGAAGCTTGTGTTCATGAGCTTCAATACAGAATTTTCCGCTGTGGCCTTATGTTGATGTTCATAGTTTTGGGTGTTCGATCATTTTGGGTTGGGGGCACTCCATTTATAGTAAACATTTAGGTTTGTGGTGATATGACAGCCTCTATTCTAGCTACTCAACTGTCCTCATATGGCATGAACACAACCAAAGGCTGCTATTCATCAAAATCAGGCAGAGTGGGTAGATTCATCCTGTCAGATGTAGGTGGCCCACCTCTGTTCTATAGGGAAGTTTGAAAACAGCTAACGATACTGAGGTCTATATTTACAGAAAATGCCTGGCTCTGTTGGTGTTAGCACAAGAATGCATAGTGGGAGCACTGCCCACTAGTATCCACTGTCTACTACCTCATCCTCTTTTCCTGCTCTTTTTCTGAAGATACTGCTGCTCCAGGAACAGTCTGTGTCAGTGATTCTTAACCTGAGGGTCGTGACCCTTTCACAGGGGTTGCCTGGCAGCCAGAAAACACAGATATTTGTATTATGACTCATAACAGAAGCAAAATTACAGTTAGGAAGTAGTAATGAAAATAATCTTATTGGTGGGGGTCACCACAACACGAGGAAGGGTATTAAAAGGTCACAGAGTTAGGAAGGTTGAGAACCACTTCTCTAGGGGATGCTGGAGATCTCTGCTCTCTGTCCTTGGGCCAAGGTTGTATGGGTGGATGCCTTACTGCTTATGAAAATGGCTTCCATCTAAAGTTCTTTTCCCAAAGACCATTCCAGATACTCACTGAGAGTTTATGAATTTTAGCTAGTATATTATCATTTTTGATATAGTATTTAAATTTAAGTGGCTCTGAGGCACACTTTTCTAAGTTAAAATAAAATGTGGTACTTCATTTGAATACATGTGCTAAGCCACCTATTTCTTGGTGTTCTCCACATATAGTCTCCAAGTCTGGCACCAGCCAAATGTGGCTTCAGAACCAGGACCTCTAGTCTAAAACTAGATTTGTTCCAAAAGCCTGTTCCCAAAATAAAAGTAATTGTGTTTGCCACCAAGTGTCCCTAATCTTCTCTTTTTTAGGCAAGGCGCTCTGGCAGGCTGCCCGCTGCAATACCACCCACACTCAGGTTCCAGTCACAGCATTCTTTCTTTTGTATTGAGGAGCATGAACTGTAGGGTTTACCTTCTGCAGCTGGAAAAAGGCACTAGTACCAAGCTGGCCCAAATACCCAGGGCTGAGGGGCTAGTGTTGAGTAGGAACTTTTGAGCTAAGCCTTGAAGTCTAGGCTTTAGGAGAGAATCCAACTCTTGTATATGGCATATGCTCTTTGAACCAAGTGGATAACACAGTGATCATGCTGCACATTGGCCCTGAATTTTTGTTCTTAAGCTCCATTGTGATGTGTTATGGAACTTAGCCTTCAGAGACTCCAGTGTCTATGACCCCCCTTTCCTTCCTGCTCTTGTCTCTGAAGACATTGCTACTTCTTACAACTTTCCAGGGTATGATGGGGGAATTTTGCTCCCAATTCCATGTGCTAGAATAGGCTGCCCTGTTGCTCTCGACAACTGTTCCTGTCTTGTTCTTAGTTCCTTTGATGTCACACATTCAAACTCAACTTCTTGCTCTCTATCCACTGGTCGTACACCATCAGAAGTATTTCCATTCCTTGAAGCAACTTGAGTACTTTCCCCTCCCTTCCATTCTTCTTCCTGCCACCATTTTTAGTGACTCAAATAGCCTGCTTCTTAACTACTAGGTCCATCATACCCAATGATTGTTCCTGCTCCTAGTGTCACATGACTAAAGCAATATCTTCTGTGCAAGTCCTTTTCTATTGTTACTTTCTTTCTGTCAGATCTTCAAGGCTGTTGACCCAAGCAAGAGCTTTGTTCTTTCTTAGCTCCTTTAAATTTGGCTGTCCATTGTGACAATCTCACACTTAGTGTGCATGTTCAACAATCTTCTCTTTTTGAATTATAACAAAACTGCACCACAGGTTAAATCCTCCTGTCTGTCATCTGTATCAAGCTGGTAAATGGAAGACAATCTTTGTCTTATTTTATTAAAATAATTTTTGAGACAAATTTCATGTATCCCATGTTGAGGATGTCTTTGAACTGATTCCCTTGCCTCCATTTTCTGAGTGCTGGCATTACAGGTGTGTACTACCACACTCAGTTTATACATTACTGGGGAATGAGCCAAGGGCTTCCCGCATGCTAGGCAAGTACTCTCCCAACCAAGTTATATGCGCAAGGTCCTCAAGTTTTAAATGAACAATGGGAACTGTAAGCAGATCTGTGAGTGACCTCCCTTTGGTAAATGAACATTTTAAAGATTTTATCCTTATACATCAGATGACTTTCCCATTCTACTGAGAAAATAGAAGTAGATGCTAAGAAAACACATGGGTGCTCCTAGCATGATAATATCAGCTCCCTGTATCTTCTGGCTAAATGGTGGCGGGATACACACAAAGCTCTCCTACCTCTGACAGATGAGCTACCCACCTCCCTCAGACCAGGTCTTCACTGGACTCCATCCCTTCTTGTGTTCCTTGAGGACTCAGCTCCCTCAGTTGCCTCTCCACTGTTTACTCGTGTCAGTCCCAAACATACTGTAATTTCCTTTTGTGTGTATCCTACATTTCACCTACCAATCCACTCTCTGTTTTCATAGCTAGCTAGCTTCAATTCTTAGACCCTTTCTTCACTGTCTCTCGAATATTCTCTGACTGGGTACTCACACCATTCTTCATACTCCTCTGTGAGGGTACTGGAAACCTCTACATGTATAAGGCCGGTGCTCAATGCTCAGTCCTTTTCTTTTGAAGTTTAGCAACAGCGTGGTTGGTGGCTCTTTCCACCTTGAGATTTTGTCCACTTGGCTTCCTCAACACTGAGTTTTCTTTGTACCTCCCTGGCCCTTCTACTCAATCTCTTTTACCGTATTGTCTACCTAATCTCAGCCTGAAAACTCCAAGGGCAGGTCCTGGTCTCTTCTTTAAATATCTCCACCATCTAGGGGGCTTCTTCTAGTTCTCTGGTTTTGAAGTCCTACTGTGTACTTTCACTTGACTGTCAATCTCCCATCCTTTTTATGTTTCACTAGCTTAACATGTTCAAAACAAAACTCTCAATCTCCTCATCTAAATAAAAAGGCAACTTTACTTCTCTAGTTCTTAAAGACATTAAACCGCGGGATATCTTTCAACATTTCCCTTCTTACAACACATGTCAGACTCTTGTGATTTTACTTTGGAAATTATATCAGGAATCTGGGCCCCTCTGTTGTTGCTGATACACACATTAAAGCAGCTATCACCCATTTGCCAAAGACTGTGTAACGGCTGGTTTTGAGTCAAGTTAACACAAGTTAGTGTCATTAGAGAGGAAGGAGCCTGAGTTGAGGAAATGCCTCTATGACATCAAGCTGTAATGGATTTTCTCAGTTTGTGATCAGTGGGGGAAGGCCCAGTCCATTGTGGGTGGTGACATCCCTGGGCAGGTGATCCTGGGTTCTATAAGAAAACAGGCTGAGGGAGCCATGAGGAGCAAGCCAGTAAGCATTACCCCTCCATGGCTTCTGCATCAGCTCCTGCCTCCAGTTCCTGCCCTGTTTGAGTTCCTGTCCCGACTTCCTTCAATAATGAACAGTGATATGGAAGAGTAAGCTGAATAAATCTTTTTCTCCCCAGCTTGGTTTTTGGTCATGGTGCTTCATTGCAGCAATAGAAATCCTAAGATAGTTTGTAATAACGTTAAGATTCATTCTTTCTATATCTTCAACTGTCTCTGTTATAGTTTTTCCTCCCCAGTGCAACCAGAATTTTAAAATTATAATGACAAAATATTCTGGGGTTGGTAATGGATCTAGAGCTCTGTGAATATACTAAAACACAGGGAGTTACATACTCTGAAACGAGTGAATTCTGTGATAGATGAACGTATCTCTAGTAAAGCACTATAAATCAAATCTGTCTTCCTAGATGCCCCTTTCTCTGCCTCATTTCTTTTTATCTAATTAAAGATATATCAAAATAAGAGTAGTTATTTCTGTCTCTTGATTGATCTCCTGTTCTCTTGCATGGCTTTTTAATAGCCTTTCTACCACCAAGTCTGGTCAAGCTCTTTCAGTGAAAATTCCCTGACAACACCTTCTCCTTTGTTCCCTCCATCCATGTTATGCCACCCTCTACCCAGAACTTAGGGCAAGTGCTTCTTATATGTAGTCTTGGCTTTCCCCTCTTGCACCTTCAGTAAGCAACCAGATGTCACCTTCTCTCCATCCTCCCTGCCCTTTCCCCATCTCCATCCTGCCACTATTTAGCCTGCATCAGCATCATCCCCTTTCCTGTAGCCTGCTTCTCACACTGTAAGGTGAAACCCATTGCTTTCAGTCCTTGTAGAGGACCTTTTTATGGCTTTCTACTGTATCCAGCGGGAGATAAGTAAAGCTCTCAGTACTGGAGTTTGCAAGACCCCATCCTGCTCTTGTCTTCTTGCTCAGCTTTCTGCCATCTGCTTTCTGCCTTCTGGTCCACCATCAAGGTAAACTTTCTCAATCCACAGTTCTCTTCACATTAGGCCATTGGCTGTAGTATTTTTCTAAGCACATGCTTTATCTAATGAGGTCATGACAGTTTCTCCTTCACCTTCCTTACCCTGCAAAGCTTCTCTGTCTTAGATTCCCCTGGTCTCAGCACCATATCTTTTGCAAGTGCAGTTGATTCCCTCAGCTTCTTCACTAGAGATTCATGGGAGCAGGGCCATGCTTGTCTTCCTTACTCTAGCTATCATACCTGTCTCCAGGTGATAACTACATAAAACTGGTCCATGTGCATCCTTATCTTAAATCACATGGCACTTGCAGCCTGTAGTACTTTATCAAACGCATGACTAGGAACAGCCTTTTAACATTTGTAGGCAGAGACTGATGCAAAAGCACACGAAGGGAGTGTTCTGGACACAAAGGGGCTGGGTGAAGGTCTGTACCTGGTATGTCTCAATGGGGCGATTTTCCATGTTGAGATCCCAGACTTTCACGGTTAGATAGTCTCTGGTCATGATATACCTCCCACTGTGGCTGAACTTCACATCCGAAATTGAAGAGATAATTTCAGAGAAAAACGATCTGTTGCTTGGATCTTCTGGCTCTTCAAAAACTGCAGAACAAAAGAAAGACAAAAGGAAAACATGATGAATACAGATAGCTCAGGATTTTGAGTGGGTGCTGAAGTTGGGGCCAGCCAGAGAGCTAACAGTGAACTTTCTAAGTAGGGCGGGTGTCTGTGAAATATAAAGGAGTTGCCAACAGTGGCAGCTCCCTGAAAATAGAAAAACTGGTGGATTACTGTTTTTTTCAAGGGATTGGCATGGGACCTGTCTCATACTCTGCTTGCTGGGACACTCCTGTTTGGAAGCCCCAGATCTGGATCACATTTCCCTCATCTCTGGATGTCATATGTATGCCTGTGTTGGGAGACATCTTAGAATTCTCTTTTCTCTTTTCTTTTACCTCTCCTCTTTTCTTTCTTTCTCCTCCTTGCTCTCTTCTCTTCCAGTCTTTCCCTTCCAGTCTTTCCCTTCCAGTCTTTCCCTTCCTTTCCCTTCTCTTCCCTTCCTTTCCATTCCCTCCCCTCCCCTTCCCTCCCTTCCCCTCCCCTTCCCTCCCCTCCCCTTCCCCCTCCCCTCCCCTTCCCTGCTTTGCCCTCCCCTTCCCTTCCCTTTCTTTCCCTTTCCTCTCCTTTTCCTTGTCTTGTCTTTGTGTGTGTGTGTGTGTGTGTGTGTGTGTGTGTGTGGTGTTTGGGAACAAACCCAGAGTCTTCTGTGTGTTTGGGAAGTATCACTTAGCTACACTCTCCAGCCCTTGGAGTCATGTTACATGCTTAAATACTTTTCAGGTTTTTCTAAAATGTAATCTATATTACTCTAAAATACTCACAATACACAACTCAGCAGGTTTATGTATCACATGATGTATTTATTTAATCACACTACAATCTAAATCAGATGTTTCTAATAACTCCCTCACAAAACAAAACAAAACACCACAACAAAATCCTTTATTTTCCATTCCTGTAACTCTAGGCAACCAGCAATCCACTTTCATATAAATGCAACCATAGCACACAGGTCATTTGTGCCAGACTTAATATACCGTACTGTTTCCAATATTTATCAGGTTGTAGCATGCTCTTTGCTAAATCATTGCAGGGAATTTCAGCATTCTGTTGACCCACTGATCATTTGATAAACATTTGAGCTGTTTCCACGGACACAGTTAATGGCACTGTGAATATTCACATATAGCATTTTGTAAGGACATGTGTTTTCATTTTTCTTGGGTTGTGGTGTAGCAAAGCCCCAGACTGCCTTAAATCAAAGGTCAGATCGTTTTTTGTTTGGGTGACTTAGGTGCCCCAGGTATCCTTATATATAAATGGTGCAAAATGTCCTTCAGAAACATTATCTATTCAGTCTGATTTTTCAACTCTCTTTCTTGCTAGATGTGGCCAATTTCCACTTCTTATTGGCATGGCTCCTCAAAATGTCTTTTTTCTTCCTGAAAGAGAAAGAGGAGGTGGAGGAGGAGGAGGAAGAAGAGGAGGAGAAAGAAGAAGAGGAAAAGGAGGAGGGTGAAGAGGAGGAGGGGAGGAGGAGAAGGAAGAAGAAGAAGAGGAGGGGATGATGAGGAGGAGGAAGAGGAAGAGGAGGAGGAAGAGAAGGAGGAGAAAGAGGCAAAGGAAGAGAAGGCAGCAACAGCAGTAACAACAGCCGCAGAGATGGCAGCATCCAGGGCCTCCTGAGGCAGTGAGCCACCCTCTCCTGTTCCAATGGGTTTCCTAATTCTCTAGTTCTATTCTTGTTGCTAAGGGTTTTATTTTACTGTTTTGTGGGTGTTAGTGTTTGAATTTGGTTCCAGTTTAACGCAGCAAGGCTCAAAAGGAACTTTTTCTGCATGCTGCCTCCTCCATTTTCCTTCAGAAAAGAGCTGGCCTCTCAGGGATATCAACCGAACACAGCAGAACAAGTTACAATAAGCCATAAGATGGTATGCGCCGCACACAGAACATGCCTGTCCACATCAGTGGCTGACTGTGGACACTGTGTTGATTGGTGTAGCTTCAGTTTTACCAGTTGCCAAAAAGGGCTTCACATTGCTTAGCACTTGAGCTTGCACATAATAGGGCCTCAATAAATATTGGTCAGTACTTTTATCTTTCTTATATATTGTTCTGTGGTGACCAGTCATATTTTACTCATTAAGACTGAGCCCCCGAATTGGCCAGCCAATACCAAGTGGCTAGCTTTGAAATAATAATAATAACAATGAATAATAATAATAATAATAATAATAATTAATAATAATACTACAAACAACACAAAGTAGACACAGCACCTCATGGGATTGGAGGAGGCAAATGTTACACAATCACACAAACTTAGTTTGGAATTGCGTTTTACCATGTTATAAGGTATGCACAGGAGAAATAATAAAACTGGGGACCCCCTTTTGCTTCAGTGTTGGAGACATTAAAATTTTGCTTGGAAAGTGGCAAAACATTATTTGTTTCCTAAAACACCTTGGCTTCCTGATATCATCTTGGCTTGGCATCAGAAATCAGCTGAACTTCAAATTTTCCAATCAGATTTCAGGAAAAAGTCATGGGAGAAGAAAAGAAGGGACGAGAGACGAGATGAGCTTTGCTCTTTCTCCTGAAGACAGGTTCCTGATGGGAATCCTGGTAGCCTAGACCTACTCAATGGCTGTATGGCAGATTCACCAACAGGCATATGTATGTTTTATAGATGCAATATAACACAAACTACCATTTCTTTTTAAGATTTATCTACTTAAGTACCATCCATCACTGTACTTAAGTATCCATCTTTGTAACTATGTATCTATTTATAAACCATGTATCTATTGTTTCATCTAATGCTCAAATGTATGAGCTGGTAACTACCACTGTTTCTATTATGGAACAGGGAACAGATCAATAAGACCTAGCGAACTGCCCAGGACCCCACTCCTGACCACTTGTCCACTCCACACAGTATACTTTCACTTGCTCTGTCCCCATACTCAGGCTGACCCATAATGCTCTTATATGTAATGCGTGCCTTGGATTCTCCTCCCCTTCTCTCCCACTCCTGTCATGGGACATTGAGTTGGCATTCAGGCTGGGAGGAATTAAATCCCACTACATCTTGAGCTTCCATGTGCTGCATGGTATGAATTCATTCATCATTCATAAGTCTTGTAGCCTCTTTCCCATGAATTAATCAGTCAGTAAAGGTGTCCTCATAGCTGGCAGGAACACAGCCCAAGTTTGAACTTGGTCTGCATCTAACCTGTGATCTTCCTTCTTATTTTTAAAAATTATCATTACATATACAGATACATAATTACAATCTAAAGTCATCTATGGAATAGATCACCTCCAGGCTATCACTTGACATCCATGACTTTGGCTTAAAGGTCTCGCCTTCAATGTCACTATCACCTTGGCTTTGATAATCTTGGCAGATGAGAGGGATCTGAAAGGTTTGTTTGTAATGAGGGAGGGCTAGACTTGTGCATGGGTTTTACATCCATCACGTCTGCAGACATCTCTTCCATGGAGAAGAGCAGCTGGCAGGGTTTTCCATTCTGAGACCTGGTTGACAATTTCTCTATAATGGGGACACAACTGGCAATTTCTGTATGGAGTGAGGCAGATGGTAATTTTGCTTTGGAGATTTGCAGGCAGCAGGTTTTGCCCCTGGAGAGAAAAGACTCACCGATTTGAGATGCAGCCAGCAGTTTTTACTATATAGAAGATACATCCAATAATTTTGCTCCATGAGAAGATTGGCCCACAGTTTCCCCACAGAGGGTAAAAACTCCCTATGGCTATAGACTTTGGCCTTTGCCCAATTGAGAACAGTGTCAGAAGTAGTTTACGATTTAGTTAGTGGCTACTGTACTTAATATATACTTAGTGTCCTGATTTCCAGACCTGGGCCAGAGTTTGGGAATTGAGATCATATTCAGCATTAGAGGGTTCAAAAGTGGGGAGCACTGAACCCCAGTGGCTCAATCCTTGGAGTGTGCTTTTCCCAGACACTTCATTTCCACAAACAACTGTCCCTGGGTGAACACATGGTGCCCTGTACAGCCTGGTGAAGAACAAGTAAATGCAGAAGACATCATATCTGCCCCTAACTTTTACACATGACTCTTAAAAAATTCCCTATATATACTTTCTTCATGAATGTCTTAAAATAAGCTTTCAAAGCTAAATCCTACTATGAGCCAAAAACTTACTTTGGGGACTTGGGAGGGCTCAGTGACCAAAATGCTTGCTGCATAAGAATGAGGATCCCTGAATCAGGATCCCCAGCATCTGTGTAAAAAGCTGGGCATGGCAGTGCACATCTGGAACACCAGCCCTGGTTATGGGGGTGGGGACAGTCTGACAGTTTTTGGGTACTTGCTGGCAAGCCAGCCTAGCCAAAATGGTGATATTTATGTTCATTGAGAGAGCCTATCTAAAACTGTGAATGAATGAGAGAGAGAGAGAGAGAGAGAGAGAGAGAGAGAGAGAGAGAGAGAGCAAGGTGACAGTAACACTCAATACCTCCACACATACCTGTATGGGGATGTACATACACACACACACACACACACACACACACACACACACACACACACCTCTCACATTTGCCAGCCATGATGTTGTGTACCTATAACCTGAGGTAGGAGGGTTGCTATGTGTCAAAAGTCAAAAGAGGGCAGCCTAAACTACACAGAGAGAACCAAGGAAGCCAGGGCTTCATAGTAAGACTCCCTTTCAGAAATAAAGGACTGGCAAGATCACCAGTGGGTAATGACACTTGCCACCAAACTTGAGTTCAACTGTTAGAAACCACATGGTAGAAGGAGAGAACTGATTCCAGTAAGTGGTCCTCTGACTTCCACATGTGTATAGGGTATACTTATCCCATCCCCACAATGGAAACACATATTTCTTTTTTAAATCAAAGTGGCATAAGTAAAACCCTAATCTTTTTTCAGTCATGCACAAAAGCTTCACATGGAGAAAAATGATGAGACAAGAGGAAGCTATCTGTGACTAAGAAGAACTGAAAGTTAGTAAGTACTTCAGGCTCCGGAGGCTTCAGTTGCAGAAATCCAACTCTGCCCTGATAGGACAAAAGGAGCATTGATAATAAGGGGAAAAATGAACACTTGGGCTCATTTTTGGCTCAGGGACACAAGGGTTTCAGTTTCATGAGACACTACCACCACAGAAGGCTTAAGGCACATGGGCAAGATCTGGATTATATGGGTGAACGTGAAGAGTGAGGCTGCTGTGTTCCTCATTTGTTGTGTCTAGGGGTCTGTGTCAGGCCTCATTGGGAAACGTGTTCCTTTTCTGTGACAGACAGAATACTGTCACTCTACCATCTAAGATGGCCACGTTCCCATCCCTTGAACTTGTAATCTGTGGAAGATAAAACGTCTACATGTGATACTGTGATACTGTAGGTTTGACTCAAGAGGTTGGTAGAATGTTGTAAGATGTAACCTGCTGTTAATGTCAACTCTGTGGTCTGAAGTGTTTAGCTGTTGAGCTGGATTCCTTCGTAGACCAAATTAAGACGGCTTAAGTTACATCTTAAAACTTTCACTCCCTGTAGTTAATGCTGCATGTACTAGTCTTAGAAGTAAACACAAGTTAAAACAACTTGACAGGAACTCCCCAAGTGGCTTGTTTTCCAAAGTACCAAGAACAAAACCTTAAGTTTCCCTAGGTCTTGTAACTCTCAGCAAGGCTTGTGAATGGAAATGATAGTGCCCAATCACATTCTGCTTTAAAAGGTAAATACAGATGAGATAAAAAGAAAAAAAAAAAGACTGCAAATTGACAAGAGTTTAAGTTGAAATGTGATCCAGATGTTTTGGCCCACACTCGGAATCCCAGCACTTGGGAGACTGAAACAGGAATTCCAGGCCAGCCTGGGCTACAGAATGAGACAAAATCTCAAACATTGAAACACACACACACACACACACACACACACACACACACACACCAATCAAAACTACAAGAAAGTGAAATCTTAGTACTTGGGAGGTGGTGGCAGGAGGATTATGAGTTTGAGAGAATTTATCTCAAAAGCTAAAAAGAACTAGAAAGTGATGGGACATTACCTGGTGGGTCTGATGTAATGACAACGGTCCCCATAACTCTACTGACAACTTTGCTTTGGCCCAATGGAGTTCATGTCAGACTTGACTTCCAGGACTCTGCCTTCTAGTCCTTAAGTTCTTTAAACTGTGATAATTTGGGACTGCAGCAATAAGAAATTGATGTCCCTCTTTCCATATCAGCAGCAGAGGGAGGGGACAGGAGTTCATGTGCTCTCTAGTAAACTTCATAAGCTGCTTCTGTTTCTCTGGGTCATGACTCCTCCTCCTCGATTTCTGGGTACTTGAAGAGCCTAATCTCCAAGCAGCTGTTTTTGCATGGCTTTGAGCTGCAGAACTACCCCATTAGCCATTTTCTCCTTCCTATTGTTGCTGGGAAGCTCATGGTCTGATAGAACCAACAAAACCGGAAGCCAGAGCTTCAGACCATGGACCAAGCATTGAGACAGAGTTTAGTGAGAGACATGAGACTGCAGGACACACAGCCATATGCTAGATGACTGATCCCAAAACAAGGTTCCTTACTGCTCAGATGCCTCCAGAGAGTCCCTACTGTTCACAGCCAACAGGCCAGCTCACACTGGGCCTTATGTCAGTATGTCAGCATCCCTATATCTTTTTCTTAGGTTCTAGCACTCCACTGAGGTCTGTCTGGTCTACTCATCTTCTGCCTCAGGACCAGGCAGAGAGTGAACAATGTAAATGCACTCAGGCATGCAGCAGATACAGTAGGGCTGCTTGACTTGAGTGTCTACACCCCATACAAAAGGCAATTTCAATCCAGCTCTGTAGATTGTTGCCAGACAAGAGGAGTGTGTCTCCCACACGGTCAGCTTGTTTCATCTGAGATATCTACACTTTTCTGGGGAATCCTGATTTTTATTTTTATTTTTATTTTTTTTTAGTAACTAAGTTAAAAAAAATTAGGGGTGCGATTAAATTAAGTCACCTGTGAACCACACGGGCTATATAGCTTGTGACCTATGGCTGACAGGCTATAAAGGCGCTATGGATATTTACGAAGCATTGTGTACATCTTCCAACTTGATCCTTTCTCTTTTCCCACCTGCCTTGCTCTCTTGTTTCTCCCACTTGATATTCAACCTATGGGGCCTTCTTGAACCACCTTAATGCCTGCATTGTCTCCCCAGTTGACAAGAAAACTTGGCTTAACTCCAAAGTTGTGTTTTGTGTGTATTTGTGTAGGTTTGTGCAAGGGGTTTTGTGTATGTGTGTGTGTATGTGTGTGTGTGTGTGTTGCACAGGTGTGCTCATGTGGTAGAAGACAGAGGTCAATGGCAAGTGTCTTCCTCTATCACTGTCCACCTTATATTTTGAGTCAGGATCTCTCACAGAACCCGGCACTCGATCATTTGGACACTGGCTCACTGGCTGTCCAATAAGCTGCAAGGATCCACAGCTTTGGATTACAGCCATCTGTCATGGCGTCCAGTGCTGGAGATCAGAATTCAGGTCCTTGTGTTTATACAGCAAACACTTACGACTTAGTCACCTCCCAGACCCTCTTCCTATTATTTTTTACAAGTTTGTATTTGTTTTAGATTCATGAGGGGTTAGAAAGGTCCAGATTGGAGTATGGACTTCCCAGAAAGCAAGAACTAGTGATTGCAACAGGACCTGTCCCTGCCAGGCACAAGCAGAGGCAGAATCATCTCCACTCCATAGCTGAGGAAACAGGATAGAGAGACTGGGCCTCATAGGACCGTCTGGTCCCTGTGTGTGCACATCGTAAGGGCTCATTAGCTCTGAGGGTGGAACCTTCTCATGTGGTAGCCTCGGCTGAAATCTATGATCTAAAGGGAAGGGAAGAGAGACCTGTACTTGGCTCAGCACTGGCCTGTCAATCTAAAGCCTGCATTTGGGCTAGCGTCCACAGAGAAGTTCATTAACTGCGGACCTGTTTGTTGTCCTTTTGTGAAGAATAGTCATTTATTAACTAAACAGGTCTAGTCCCTTTTTGAGAACTGCCATTCTGGAAGGCTATTGATTGAAGGGGGTGTCTCTGAGCACAGTCTATCCAGCAGGCAACAGTGATTGGAGATGGCTCCAGTCCAGACAAGATGATGAGTTGGCAGTGGGGGTCTCAACAGGAGCCTAATGAAGAAATCTGTTAACAGGAAGGCCTGGCTTTGGAAGGGCTCATATTGGTCTTTCCCTCCATTATACCCCTGCCCTTGCAAGGCTAGTGTGGGGCAGGGTGTCCACAGGCCTTGTGCCTCTCTCTTTCTGCAGAACTGTAGTTTCCTGTGGCCAGGAACTCCAAGATCATGATGGCAGTATCCTCAAGTTTTTGGATTTTCTGCCACACATTACAGGTTAGAGACTCAGGCCTCTCTGCTCCACCGTATTTCCCCTCAGAAAGAGCTCTCTTTGCTCCCTCCTTCTCTGTCTCTGATAATTTGTTCCCAACAGGAAGCTTCTTGCAGCTGTTCCAAGAGCAGCTTCAGCTCCCTAGGGAGTCTCTGCCCAGGTGGAGGATATGGCAAGTGAGTGGCCTGTTATTAGGGGTGAACACTGGGAAGCTGGTTGTCATGGCACCACAGAGGCTAGGGCCGCACTCTCAAGCTGTCCCTGGTTCCAAGGCTTTATATATAATCATTGCTAGGAGAGGCAGACACACGGAGGGGAAGAAAAGAGCCACATCCTGCTGACAGCAATCTCCTAGCAGACCAAGGTGAGCAGCTCACGCTGAGTGGGGCAGTCTACCTTGGCAGAGAACAACCATCACAAGGACCTTGTGTGGGCTGCTCACAGCCCCTCTGTCATCTCATGGCTCCTGTATGAATGATTGTGTGCTTCCAGAGCTGATTTTCTACAGGAATACATTATTACTAATCCACCACTAGTCCAGGGTCTGGTGGTATCCATAGCATGAGCGGTGGAGTAGAGACATTGCTACCAGAGGAAAATTCTAGTTCTGTGTTGGAGGAGGTAGGGGACTGTCCTGTGTGCTAGGTCATGGGCTAAGACTCTTAAGAAGGCAGAACATGGAGGTTCAGAGAGATGCCTACCATTGGTAATTGGCTAAAAAGTGAACTGAGTGCTGTCTCTACAGTCTGCTACTATCCCCCCTATGGCCTTGCCATATCTTGCAAGGAGTGATGGTCTCTGAAAAATGGACTTGAGCTAATCTAGGAATTAAACCTTTGTATAAATAGCCAAGGAAATGCTTGATTATCTCCGTGTTCTCACCAACCACAGTTAGCAAGTAGAGCCATCTCTTTGTGGAATTAGCATAGTGTATCAGGGCCGATGCATTAAAGCACCTACTACCTTCAGGGCTCTCATAGCCTGACACCTTCAACCTAGGCTTTTCTTTCCTTTCCTATTTGTTATTTTGCTGTTGCTGCGACCAAACAATTGACCACTGTGGGGAAGAATAATTTATTTTGGCTCATGATTTGAGAGGCTAATGTCCATCATGGTGGAAAAGGTATTGTGTAGCTCATGGTGCTGGGAACAATAGGCTGAGACTTCTCACATCTCTATGGGTCAGGAAACAAGGCAGGAGATGTTGGCATCTAATTTGCTTCTTCTTTTATCCCTTCTTATTCATTGGGGACGCCAACATTTCCTCAGATAAACATCTGTGGAAAGACCTTCACAGACAAATCCAGAGGTATGTTTCACGGTTCCACCATATTGATAATGACGATTACCATACATTCCAAGGTAACCCTTGACTTTCTAGCCAGTGTGCTTTGATGAAAAGAGAACACATTTTATAACCAGCACAGGAAACAAAGGCTTCTCCTTCAGTCAGCACTGTTGTTCGTGGACTCCCTTCGGTGCACGAGGGAAGCCCTCAGCAGTTTCTACAGAAGTGGATCCCTGTTGTGTTGAGCTGGGCATGCTACATGCTTGTAGTTCCAGTGATTGAGAGACAGAGTCAGGAGGATCAGGAATTTAAGGCTAGTATTGGTTACAGAACAAAGTATGAGGCCAGCCTGGACTACAAGATACCTTGTTTCAAAAATGGAAATGAAGCAACCAGACAATAAAATCCACAATGTATTAACTTCCCAAAAGTCAGACTCTTGTACAAAATGCTTATTTTTTCTCTAGCTTTCTTAGATGCCTGTCTTACCTGGCTATATCTTAGGGCTAGTGAGGCAGAAATACTCATATTTATACCTGTTATTACCATCAATGTTCAGTCATGATTTTTAGACATTGGCTTGAATTTAGCATTTGGCTTTTTGTAAGTAACTTGCTTTTTTGAGCCCCAATTTTCTCATTTTTATCTCAGACTCCATGGACTTTTGTGAACAATAACACACTAATAAATGCTGAGTGTTTACTAGGGGCAGGCATCATCTCACTGATCCTCATGGCAATTCAGGAATCCAGTAATTAACCTTGTTTTTGCACAGGAACCCAGATACTTTAGGCTTGGAAGAGTTAAGCCGAGAAGCCCAATTTATGCACTTGAGTTGGTTTCACCCCAGAACAACTCTGATGGCCACCATGATGTGCATATATATTCTCCACATCCCCATTAAAGCCAGGTTTCCAAGGCACAGGACTGTCATAAACTGTGACAGCTGGTCTTTGAGATTTACCCTATAAACCTCAACAGAACACAAAGAAGTCACCTCCTAGCCAGTAGCTTTTCAATGGATTTAAAGTTCTTGAAAATGCAAAAGTCTTTTTTAACATCGGGCTTTGCCCTTTTTAACTTTCCCCCTTCCCACTGCCATTTGATATCCTTTCTGGCCCAGAAACCATGACTTTCTTCTGTGAACTTTCAGATCAATGTGGTCAAGATCGGTTAGGACACAGACGTCAATGTAGAACGCTGTATGATATGTTGCTATTAATACAGATGACAGAGACCCATCAACTCTTGGGGGTACTGGGCATGTATAGAACACCATTGAAGCACCCATGAAAACATCATTACAATCAACATTAATGTCGATCAGTTCCTAGTAAATAAGCATTACCTTTTCCTATGAAGAAGCAAAAATGTTGAGGTATGGGGCACTTTGACTCCACAGTGGGCAGCTGATATTCTCTCTTCTGGTGTTCTGGCTACCTTGAGTAAGGACTTCCAACCAAACACTCATCTGAGTACCTTTTAGGCTAGGACTATCTGTTTTGAACACTCTACTTCTAAATGCCTTGAGAAGACAACAGGGCAACAGGTGCTTGCTCCAGCTCCTGTAGGAACCATCTCTAGCCTGGACTGATGGTTTGTAGTAGACTTCCTGCTTACATAAGCTTTGGAGAGCTTCAAGTGACACTGTAACTATTTCTACCTAGGTCAGAGCAGAAACACTTCCCCTGTTTACCTAGGAAGTGGACTACTGTGCTGAGTATAAAAGGAACAAGTTTGTGATTGGCACAAACACTCATTTGGGTGAAAAGTTTGCTTTGGTTGGTATAAACATCCCCTTTGTCTATCTAAGTGGGAGTTCTAGACTACTTATTGATCTGAATGAATGGGAGATAACCCTCAGGACTGTTTACCATCATGATGTTTTTCTTAAGTGTTATGTCCTATCCTCCCTTCTCCCCTCCTTTCTTCTGTCTTCCTATTTCTGTTATTTTCTGTACTGGGGATTAAATGTAGGTCTTAGTGAATTCTAGAAAACTGATCTACTGCTGAAAGATAGTTTCATTCCCTTCAAGTGTTTTTCTTTCTTCCTCCCTCCCTCCCTCCCTCCCTCCCTCCCTCCCTCCCT
>NW_021604719.1:522599-556068 GCF_004785775.1 Grammomys surdaster
TCCCTCCTTCCTTCCTTCCTTCCTTCCTTCCTTCCTTCCTTCCTTCCTTCCTTCCTTCCTTCCTCTTCCAGTAGAATAGGCTGAGCTGATATTACAAAGAAAGAAGTGGTAGCCAAGCAGTAGCAGTGAGGCCAAGCTACAGAATCTACTAAGTGCTGCGGTACTTAACAGCTAAAGGAAAGGCAAAGCCATGGAGAACATCACAGCCGTAGAATGGATCACATGGCCTTGACAGTACCAGGGGCACACCACAGGAACCACTGAGAGGTCTTGAGAACAGCAGAGTCAAAGCCAGGGGAGCTGCAGCATAGCAATGTCAGAGAGGCACTGGCAGCAGCCACAATAATCTCAACAGTGGTGGCAACAATAACAGCAACAGCAACAGCAGCAGCAACAGCAACAGCAACAACAGCAACAGCAACTACAGCAGCAACAACACCACCAAGTACTAAGATGATAAAAGCAGAATCAGGTTCATTAAGGGTCAAGGGGTTAGATACCCTTGTCCCAAGACCATTAATACCAGCTGCTGTTGAGGGTGGAGGAATCTTGACTGCCAAGGCTTGCACAAGAGCTCTGAAGTTTGTTACCACAGGACTAAATGTCTTAGGACCTGTGGCCTGCATGAGAATTTTATCACCAAAGGGTGTTCCTTGCTACTGATCCAGCTTGTCTGCTGGCACTGGTGTTGATGTCCAGGGATACAAAGGCTGATAAGACCAGCACAGAAGAGAGCTTCTGCTTTCAGTACGACTTCCAAGTAGAGCAGGACCCTGGCCAGTAATAGGACCATTCTCAAGTTACATACAACTTTGTAACAAATAATAATCTTATACAAGGCTCTATTATAGAGCCATAGGATGACTCAGTGGGTAAAGGTGTTTGACACAGAGCCCAAGTTCTATCCCTGAAACATAAAAGGTGGGAGGGAGAACCCATTCCCAAAAGTTGTCCTATGACCTCTATATAGTGCTGCGGCACTAATGTATGCACGTATGCATTCATGTATGCACATGTACAGAATCAAGTTAAATGTAAAAATTAGAGTTTATTACATAAGTTATTAAAAATTTCAAGAAAGCTTTTAGGAGAAAAGTGTAAAATTGAGACAATTCTGAGTTTGAAGTTAATTTTTCTGGGAATTAGAAAATCTTATACACAACCACCTCTGTCACATCCCTCATTTAAGCATCAGCACTATTAAATGAGTGTGGCAATAAAACAAGTTCTAGCAACATATTGTTATATCTACAGATCAATGTATATCATTCAACCCTCAGCAGAGAAGTGTAGGAGGAGCTAAGGTGGGAGGAGTAAGGAGAGGAAGAGGAAAAGGAGGAGGAGGAGCTAGAGAGAGCAGAGATGTAGGAGTGATGGAGAGCCATGTAGGTATGGAGAGCAGTCTCAGGTAACAACTTATATTTAGGTTAGCTAATTGGGAAACAACTCTAATTGTATGGACATATTGTTATTGAGCATTACCAAACATATAAAGCCTTTGATTAATATTTAAGCATTAGAGTCACATTTCCCTACTGGGCCTACATGGATGGTGGGATGGTCTGGGCAATGCCCAGCCTTGCAGGGACAGCATGGAAGATTGGCAGAGCCATCTCCCATGCTGGCGTCTCATGGGTGGCAGGGCTGGTGTTTCTGACTGGCTGTTTCTAGTTGTGGCACGCACGAGGCCTTTGACTGAGAAACATGGCAGCTGAGCTAGGCAGAGCTGCAGCAGCTTAGATAGTCAGCATGACTAGCGGCCGATTTTAAATATTTACCTCAACAGAGAAGCTTCTTGGAGTAGATGGGAAATAACACAGAGACCCACAACTGGACCCTGCACAGAAAGTAGGAGATTCTGGAGCACTGAGTACTGAATGGGATGTCTTCATCAAACCCCTCCCCATGAGACTCAGGGATCTATGCAGAAGTGGAAAAGGGGAGAATGTAAGTGCCGGAGGTGCAATTTTAAGAAAATAGAACTTTGCAGCCTCAACAAAGGTAGATGCACTTATGAATCCACAGAGACTGTGACAGCACACGCAAGCCCTGCAGAAGCTCAAGCCAGACAAAATTTCATCAGACGAGGAAAGCACCATAAAGTCCCACTCCTAGCCAGGAAGTTGTTTTCAAATGATAGCTGCTAGGAGAAAAAAATTTAGTTTTTTCTGATGGAGTGACACTGGATATGTCAATCACACTCCAGGGAAAGCTGCATGTTTAGGAGCAGTTGGCCAACACAAATTTGACTCCATGTTTCTAGTGGCTTAAAAAAAAAAACCTTCCTTCCTTCCTTCCTTCCTTCCTTCCTTCCTTCTTCCTTCCTTCCTTCCTTCCTTCCTTCTTCCTTTCAGAGAAATAACGTGAAGTTGAGTGGGTATGGGGTGGAGTAGGTCTTAGATGGGAAAGAATTCTATGAAATTCTTGAATGAAAAAGAATCATTATTGCTATGTTCTGAGAAAGGTGATGTTTAATCTCACATTTGATCTCATGCCATCATTCATTCATATATCCAATCAGTATAGTTTAGTGTCTGTGCTATGGTAGGCTCTGCCTCTTGTCCTCTACCATGAATAACTTCCTCAGGGCAACAAGTATGCATTTGACTAACACCAGTTTATAATTCTGTGGTCCAATGATGACAGGAACATAGGAGGTTCTTAACAGAGACTGACGTTTGAGAACACAGAGAGGACATTGGGGATACAGGAATGTGAAATCATTTTTCAGTTCGGCTATTTCATGCTTTATTCATAGTAAACTCTCTTTTGATGATCTGGGGTTTGATCTCAGGGTGAGGCAAGCACTCTACTCTGAAGAAGAGTGTGCAGTTCTTCAGCTTGCTCAGCTTTTTGTTTTTTGTTTGTTTGTTTGTTTGTTTTCAAGACAGGGTTGGCCTTGGCTGTCCTAGGACTAGCTCTATAGACTAGGCTGGCCTTGAATTCACAGTGCTCCACTTGCCCTGTCTCTGCCTTCTGATTGCTGAGACTAAAGGCATGCACCACCCTCCACCACCTGTTTGCATAGTTGTAGTTGGCATCTGCTGTCTTTGATTGGAATCTTAATAAACTTTATGTTAGAAACACTTCATAATTTCCTGTCCTGCATTAGCATATGCCTTTCTATCCCACCACACTCAGCACAATATCGTGTTAATATTTGCTTTGATTTCCATGTTTTCTCCCTAAGCTTAATGATCCTGTTTTCCTCACATGCAAATTTTCAATTCACAACTTTGTTTCAGTGCAGAAATTTTCAAAAGCCATTATGATTTCAGGATGTACTGGCTGACCTCAGGGTTTAAGATGCCTATACAAAAGATAAATCTTATTGAAATGCATATTCTGAGGTTAAATATGGAAAAGGAAGTGTCACAGCTTGAAGGAAGCTTTGTGGGATGAGCATTGCCTGCCCTCTGCTGCAGAGCTCTGCTCTGTGCTTGGTGATGATGAGAGGGCTAGGAAGTCCTCACAGCAATTCAACAGATAAAGGACATGGAGACGGACTGAAAGCCAGTGGAGCGGGTGGCAGCACCCATGATTCAGTTATTGATGCTCTGTATGTGAGTGTATATATGGCTAGCATGTATGCCAGAGGTCAACCTCAAACACCATCCCTCAGGAACCCCCTTTTCTCATTTTTGACTCAGGATCCCTCACTGGGCTAGAACTTGTCAAGTTGTCTAAGCTGGCTGGCTAGTAAACCACTGGGATTACAACTACGCACCGCCATATCTAGCTTTTGTGCATGGGCTCTGCAGATCAAACTCAGGTCTTCATGCCTTCACAACTGCAAACACTTTACTGAGCCATCTCCCTAGCTTCCTTATCCTTGGCTCTCACCCTCACTCTTCACAGCTAGTTTACAAACAGACCTACTAATTTATACCCCTGGCATTGCTCCAAACCATGTGATTTGACATCTTAAGAATGTTCTCATTTTCTAGTATTCACTCTTTCTCCTGATGCTTCATTCCGAAATGGTCAGAGACACCCATCTACTTATTTTCCTAAAACCCTCCTAGATATCCCTTTCCCTAGTATAGTAACATTGAAAGTCCTTGCCATGGCTTACAGGGCTATCATGTTGCCCAACTTCCAAGTCCTATGGGTTGCATACAGCATGAAGGGTACCAGTTGTACTGGGAAGGGGAGTTTGAATGTAGGTCCTCATGTGCTCTAGGCCACCAGCTCTCCCAACTGCTCCTTCTTATGACAGACTGGCCACCGCCTCTCATTGTTGCCTACCTACCAAGCACAGTCCCACTCAGTGCCTTTGTATTGATGCAGCTTCTGCTCCAGGATCTCTCTTCACCAAATATGTTTGTCCATGTGACTGGCGTTTAAGTCCTTCTCCTTGACAAGATGCTGCATAGGTGGGAGGCTCTAGCTTTTGAATGCTTGGAAATGGCAAACAGGCAGAATACATGAGTAATAAATGGCCACTATTTCACAGACTCCTCCCATACTCAAGTTACTTTGTATTTTCCAACTTATGGAAGCATTGTAGCTTTTGAAATCACAGCCTGTTTACTGCCATTTTTTCCTGCTTTCAGTGCCTAGGAATCTTAATATAAGTTAACTATAAATACATTATTATATATTATATAATATGTAAATATATAATATGTAAATATGTAATATGTAAATATACAATATGGAAATATATAACATGTAATATACAATGTATAATATATAACATGTAATATATAATATGTTATATGTATTATGTAATGTGTAATATGTAATATATAATAAAATATAAATTATCCTTAATGTAAGCTAAACATGATAAAGTGGGCCTTTTCTCTATCTTTCTGCTCCTTCTAGCCCTCTCTCCTCTCTCCCTCCTCAGGAGATTGCAAACACTTCCTCCTATTTGCTAAGAACATGCTCTATCACTAATCTAAACCCTAGCTGCTAGGAATGCATTCTTAAAGTTAGAAATGAATGAATCCAGTTAACTACTCTTTTTTGTGAGCCTTCTAGCCCTTCAAAGAGAAGCACCAGATGCAAACTATCATTTTGCATGATTACAGTCATTTGTCTATATAGAGGATTTTTTCAGCACTCTGTTATGTGCCTAGGGAGCCATAAACAGTGTCTAGTCATAGAGGAGATTTGACTTAGTGAGAAAAAAAACAATAGATCAGGCAACACATGACATTTAGTGTTCAGAGAGGACATGTAAACTGGCTTGGGAGTCCAGGAAGTCTCTTTGGTAGAATGTTCCTTAGCTGGAACTTGAGGTGTATAGTGTACAGAAAATTGGCCTCAAGGATATCTACATCCTAACTCATGCAGTCTATGGACCCCTTCCATGACAAAAAGGAAGTGAGACTGGATGGAATTATGGCTGCTAATTAGCTAACCTTAAAATGAGATTGTTATATTTTATCTGGGTGGACCTCATACGAACACAAGAGTCATTAAGAGGATGGGGCAGAAGAGAAGGCAAGGGTATGATTTGAGGTTTTCATTTCCCTATTGTTGGATTCTCAAACCCTGAAATGGGGGCAGTCACCAGAAGCTGAAAAGCTCAAGGAAGTCAATTCTTTCCAGAATGTCCCATGAGAAGACAGGCTAATTTTAGCCAGCCACACCCATGTTAGCTGTCTGAACTCCAGAATGGCAAGATAACAGCTATGTAGGGCTTGAAGCGATGTGAGGGCCTTTGTTACAGGGTTAGGAAGCATTGGATTTTTTTGACATGCCTCTGACATGAAAGAATGGGCTACCTTAGGATCCTGACAGCATCAGCTAATACACTTGAGAGGCCAGGGACCCTCCACAGAGAAAATATCTGCCAGGCAGTCCCCTGACTGTTTTCTTTGAGCTGTGTAGATGCTCACCTGTGCCCATGGCTTGTTTATAATGGCTCATCACGGATGACAATCACAGGTAAGGTGGCCCAGAGATATTCTAGGGCCAGAGCCACTTGGGACCCCACAGGTGACCCTTCTCATCTGTCACTTTTTGGTGGGGAGTAGATGGGGGAGGCTATAGCCATATACAGGTGGTAATTTCAACCTCTACTGCTTTCTCACCCAAGACCCTGTGCAGAGGAGCTGGCAGGACCTGGGACAGTGTCAACTGTTAATGAATGACGCTTACCTCTAAAATTAATAAGCTTTCTAGTCCTTAGAAAAATTCTCTCAACTGCAGTCTCCAGGATGACTAATTGACAGAACTGGTAAATTAATCAAAAATGGAAATGAAGATGAAAGAAGGGGGAAGGGATTCTATTTTTACTTGGATGTGGGGCTTGTCTGCTCTGCAGTTAATTGCTGCTAAATTTGAATGGGGTAGACATCGTGAATGTGTGTGCGTGTGTGTGTATTCTGTTTCATGTAGCAAGGCTGTTTGGCTTTTCTCCAGGTGGAGTGTGTGTCTCTGTGTATTGGTAATCCTATCATCAGGAAAAAAAAGCATTTTAATAAAGGGCTTTGTTTCTCTAACCTAACCAAGCTCACCTGCAGTAAACAGTGTTAATTATACCGCAGATCGATACTGAGCCCCCTTTGGAAGCTTTAGGATGAATCACAGCTGCAGTTAGAGTTGATCCCTTTGGACACATTCCATTAGGGGCATGGGAAAGGAGACACAGGTTTATTAGGGCAGCTAGCGGCTTACAGAACCTGGGCTTGGCAATTAAGTTTGGAGATGAGAGATGAGAGTAGATTTCACACCCCACGCAGAGCTGACTTAACACTGCAGCCAGAAATGGCAAGGGTAAAACATAGGACCAATGTGGGTTGCATAAATGGCAGACCCACAAGTTATCATTCTGGATACAAGAAAACAATCATGTACATTTCCCTGCCAAATATTGAGGATATCAGTGAATTCTCTGGGAAGCAGACAGACATAGGTTCAAATCTGACTCTAGCCCTGGAACCTGGGGCAATTTTATTCACCTATATGTCTTATCTATAAACTGGAGCACTAATACCAGTACGCATGGGAATTAAATATGACACAGAGGATTCTGAAACAAATAACACATCCTCCTGCATGTCTTCCACCTTTGGAGGAAAATAAAATTTCTGATTTGTGTTTCTGGGTTGGGCATTAAACTTGGCTCTGTTTTTACGGCTGTTTTCTAAATGACACTACTCACTAAAGCATTTCAGGGTTTAAGGCCTGAAGTACTGTCACCTTTATTTCCTCAATACAAAAGATCTGATGGTCCATGTGAGGCACATTTACATGCCCTCTGGGACTAAAGGCTGAATAGAAAGTCTGTCTTGGTCGCATCTGAAGGAAGGAATTCCTGTAGATTTGATTTGGGCTGCAGTCTTGTCCTTCTGAAAGGACCTACTTGGAAAAAAAAAACACAGAAGGAAGGCTTGCTGGTGAAGTCATTCAAGGGGATTGGTGCTGTGAGCCCCCTTACTATAGAGCTGTACCCTGACTCCTTCTTCAGGACCTCCATGACTAGTTGGCTTTCATATGAGCCCACAGTGCAAGCCAATCCCTCCCAATAGAGTGGGATCACCAGAAGTAGGCAGAATGGATGCAAGTATCCCCAAACCACAGTGGAGTAAAGATTCAGGTGAAAGACCTAACTCATATCTATAGGGTGATGTGATGTAGGCATCACATGACTAATTTCACTCAGCAGTTGTACACTACAAAATGTCAGGCAGTCCAGTACACTTTTCCTTTAATAGTGAAAGGCTGTCACAGGACCAATATCATGATCACATCCCCAGTGTCATCTTTGATGGCATCAGAGAAGCATTTGATACCATCGGTCCTTGTATCTTTTTATCATTCCCCATGCTTTGCTTACACACCTTGATTTTCTCTTACCCCGAGAAGCTCATCCCCTACCCTCTTCTCCGTACCCCATTGTTAAGTGTTGATATTCCTTTGGCCTTGGTCCTAGGTCTCCACTCTTCTCTGCCCACACCATGTCTTAGTAGAATCCTTTTGTACCACTGCTTGAAATACCATAATATGTGCATGAGTTCTCAACTTTATACCTGTAGGGTAATGTCTTCCCAAGCTTCCACGTTAATTTATCTAGTTGATTATTAGGCTTCTTTAATTGGATGACTCATAGACATCCCTATCTGGAGAGAGCTGAAGAAGCAGGCTTCTTTCTACAGCAAACTAATTCCTTCTTCAGCATCCTCACTTTGGTATCCTTCCACTGTACCATCAGCCAGACCAATACAGGACTTTAAATTTCCCCCTTCCTTCTTTTTTTTTTTTTTAACAGATCTTGCCTCGAGTTTATTTGTAAAAACAGCATAGGACACTGGTCATCTGCAAATAGTGTGTGGGTAGGTGTGTCACGGCAGTCCATCTGTCTTCACGTTGGCAGGAGCCTTTTCTATGGGGCCTTCACAGGGGCCTGGGCACCTTTGGGAGCCTGGGCTGGAGCTTTGGCCTGGGCCTTAGCTGGAGCTTTGGCCTCTGCCTTGGTTTGAACCTTGGGCTTTGGTTGGCAGAGCCTACGACCCTTAGCCATGTAGCTTCGAATCCGCTTTCCAAGCTTGGGGTGAGCGATGAAAGCCAGGCAGCTGAGTTTGTGGCTGGGGCCCTTTGGCATCTTGGGCTTGATGGCCTGAGGCTTCACAAAGGCCTTGATGGCCTCTGCGTGTGCACTCACTGCCTTTGCATTGTTGGCCTGCATCTTCTTCAGGCCTTTCTTGTTGTGTTTCTTGGCAAAGCGCATGTTCCTCAAGAACTTGGGGTCAACCCCCTTAAGAGACTCGTATCTTTGTGACCGGGGTTTCTTGATCCCATTTCTGTGCCATTTGCGGGCCTGGTTGTGTGTGGTGTGGTTCTTGGACTTGGCCATGTCTGCACGGTAACCCGCGGCTTCCACAGCACCTGGGATTGGAAGAGAAAGAGAGCTCCCCCTTCCTTCTGCCACATCACTTTAACTATCTCAACAAGACTTCACAGCCTTACCATGAAGTAGACCACACCTATGTCCTTCCTGGTCAGAGTGTCTATTAATTTTCCTGAGACAATGGAAAGAGTCCCTCAATTGGTTTCCTTGCTCCCAGGTTGGCTGCTCCATTTTTATGAAGTCTCTTAAAGCTATAAACACATTCCAGCAGAATGGTGCTTTCTCTCTGGAGTGTGTGTGTGTGTGTGTGTGTGTGCATGTGTTTAATTGGTATGGGGGCACATGCATATGTATACACACGTTCAAAGTCAGAGGTCGATGATGGATGTCTTCCTCTCTACATTATATATTGAGGCAGGATCTCTTAATGGACCTACTAGAGTCCATGGATTCAGCCAGTCTAGCTAACATGTTCTGGAGTTCCCATCTCTGCATTCTGAGGGTTGGGATTACAGGCAGGGTCCCATGCTTGCCAAGCATTTACATGGCTGCTGAATATCTGAAGTCCAGTTCTCATGTATAAGGGGCAAGCATTTTACCCAGGGAGGCATCTCTACAGCTCCAGCCAAGTCTTCCTTCATGCTAGGATACATTCTGAGAAATGCACTGTAGGTGCTTTTGTTGGGCAACACAAAAAATGATGGATGTCAGTAGGTAATATAAATTTAGGGGATCCTATCAGTGACCAAAATGACCTTATTCAGCACAAGACTATATTCAATTCCCTGCTAGTGGCTCTTTAATCTCACTTGGACAGAAATCCATGGGCTTTTCCCAGGTTACACAAAATATGGCTCGTAGCTCACTTTTTTTTTTGCCTCCTTTAATAATTTTGCTTTCTGCATAATCATCCCAATTCTCTGGCCCTTGGTTTGTTCTTCAAACACAGGTATTCCTGAGTGGAACCCTCACCATCACTGGATCCTCCCAATAATTTACCTCTAGCACAGGGGTTTTCCTTCACAGCACCCTGTAAAATCAGCTCCAGCCCAGGTACTCTGACCCGATATTATTTCCTATTGCTTGCAACACTGACTAAAAATTCATTGCCTATCTATATTTTGGATGCACTTGTTCCCTTGCCCCATGGAATGTCACTTTCTGGATTGCAAAATCCAGAAGATGTTAAAAAAATGAGTCGTGATCTGGTGAAGTAGGATAGAGACATGGAGTGAATTCAGAATATGCATGCCACCCTGGAATGGCCTGTTCAGCTCCTGTGACATGGATCCCTTGTAGCAGGAACCTGATGCTAAGAGTGGAAAGAGAGGACAGCCACAGGTCTCTCACAGCCCCTACACAAAGTGAGCATACAGTATGGCTCTTATCAGGAGGAGTGGGGAGATGGATAGAGAAACAAAAGGCCAGATCGCTAAGAAGCCAGTGAATTGCACAGATGTGGATTAAACCATAGCCATGTTTCTATAGACTCTATACTTATATCAGTTTTCCTCTTTTCTGATTGAGCGATGATGGTGGGTGCCTCACAGGGTAGGCTGCAGTGGGCCCACGCGTATGTATTTGGCTTGATTCCTGGATTTTGTAAAACATCAGAGGTCAGCTGTGATGATGGTGAATGATGTGACAACTTCTCCAGCTATTGCTGCCTCTCCTCCTGGTTTCACTCTTAAAATAAGACATACACAGTAAGGAAAAGAGGGAGAGGAAGTGGGAGAGGGGGAGGAAAAAGGGAGGGGAGAGGGGGAGGGGAGAGGGTGGGTCTTTATCTTGCATCATGTTTATGTGTCAGATACTATTCTGAGGCCTCATGTGTGTTTGTTTCTGCATTTAATCCTCCAAGTACCTACAAGGCAGATATGACCACTGGCTACATTTTTCATGTGAGTGAACTGAGGCAGAGAGATATAACCTTCTCAAGATTGCTCAGTTTGGCTATTGTAACATAGGCTGATAGCGGTCACCTAGTCTTCCTTGTACTTCTTAGCCCAGTCTCTTAAGTTCACTCACTGCTGTCTGGAAGGAAGGAGTAAAACTTCTTGGGCCATGTGTGTAGGGGACACATGTGTGTATGGAAGCTGGACTCCACACTGCCTGCCATACCTCCTACACCTATGATGGGCACTTTGGGGGTATGTAGGGAGTGTCACTTTCTCCTGCAGATCCCATATTGGAGTTAAGGTATCCTGGGCGCTCTCCGTTTATTCATGGACTCTCTAACTTATACAAGTACAGCTACCACTGAGGGCCGATCTAGAAAACAGGCTCATGTCCCATGTCTTCTGACATCCTTCCTTGCTGGTAGTCTCTTACAGTCTCTGGGCATAGCCTAACAGTGCTGTGTCGTAGCTTTATATCCTGCTGAGCTCTTCATGGGCAACTCACTTGTTCTAGTCTTCAAGTGTGTCCACTTGAAAGTAAATTCTGTATATACCTTCAAAGTACCTCATTCCTGCTTTTGGATTTCTTTGCTTCTTTCCTTTTTTAATTTGCAAATTTAACTTTCATTTTTAAATAAATTGTTTATATATATTAAAGACATTTGGAAACAAAATGCTTTAAAACTTATTATCAGTGTTTCTGCTTTTAAAAATATCTACATTGCTAACATGATTTGACTTATAAAGGACTAAACTCAAACTCTACTTATTATCACTGAAGGGTGACTCTGGAGTAGGCAGTAGACTTCTTAGCTTTGAATCTCTGAAACGAGTCAAAATCCTCTTGAGAGAAAAACGGCTTCAGCACCATGGAAAGTTCCCAGATGCCCGTGCAACAGCAGTGTTTCAGTGTATAGTAGACCTGTTTGGTTGGTCCTGTCTCCACACGGCCCTTACAAAGAGCCTCACTTACTGCGCTCACTCTGTCTGAAGACTGTGTGAGCCTTGTGTTTGTCACCTTTTTCTGTCCTTACTGCCTGGAGGTAAAGTAATGGCTTGCAGAAAGGAACAAGACCAGGACAGATGGATCCTGGGTCTCCACACTTGCAGAATTCCTCACCTCTCTTCCTGTAGGGGCTGAATTTTACCACCTTCAACTAATATGCAGAGGTCCTATCTTGTCCCCAAGCTTCAGAATGTGACTGTTTTGGGAGACTAGAGTTTAAAAGATGTGATCACATGGACATGACATCACTAGGTGAATGCTAATCCAAGACAACTCTTATAAAGGAGGGGTGTTTTACATACAGATGCACACAGGAAAGAGGATGTGAACACACAGAGAGAAGACAGGTTTCTTCAAGTGAAGGAGAGAACCATGTGCCCAGCCTAGCCAACACTGCCAGCTGCTACCTTTCTGAGAATTATGAGACAGGAACCCGTGAGATGGTTCAGCTGGAAAGAATGATGCTGCACAGGCCTGAAAATCTGTACTTGATCCCAGAGTCCACATAAAAACACCGGACACAGCAGCACATATCTGTAATCCCAGCATTTCTATGGGAAAATGTGAGGCCAAGATGGGAGGAATTGGCCAGGAGTTTGCGGGACAGCTAGACTGGAGTATGCAGTGTAGTAGAAGCAACAGGAGAGGACCTGTCACAAAAGGAGAAGAATGGAGAGAATGGTCTTCTGAAACTTGTCCTTCACACAAGCTTAACGTTTAAAATAACAGAATGCATAAAGATGTGGTAATGTATGCCCACATTCACACATATGACCCATATTAAATAAAATCTTAAAACTGAAAACAGAATTGAGAGACAGTAACATTTTGCTGTCTAAGTCACTCAGTTAAGGTACTTTGTTAAAACAGCCTCGATAAGTGAATACACTTTCTCTCAAAGTCTTTGGACCATCCACTCATCTCTTCCCACAAGTGCTCAGTCTGGGTCCATACCCGGCATATGGCAATTGAGGGTCACAGTGGAATAGTGTTCCAGGTAGAGGAAGAACTTACATAAAAACCCTGAGGCAGGAAGAGGCTAAAGATGTTGGAAGTCCTGGAAGCAGGTTAGGGTGCTCAGGATTCCTGGAGCTTACAGGGTGGAGATGGGAACAAGAGGTGACCCCTACAGATGCTGGACAGGAGTTCAGACTTTAACTCTTTCTGTTTTAGGCTGGTGTTTGAATCACCTGCCCAATTTCTTCACATACTCCCAAACACATGTGTGTGGAAATAGAGAAGGCATGATCCAGCCCAGCAGAGTGTTGCTGCCTTCAGCATCCTTTGTTTCAGGCGCCTCAGAGTACAAATGCAAACACCTCACCACTGCCAGAAGGGATAGGAAAAAAAAAATCAGAAAATAGGGAGAGGACAAATCATCCCTTTCAACCCCTGCTGAGAATGCAGAGTGAGGGACATATGGAAATTAATATATTCGGCTCTGATAACACGGTTTTCCTCGGTATTTTGATTAAACGCCGACGGTTATTAAATACCCTCCTTCTCCGTGCGCATCCCTGAAAGCCAATGTTGCTTTTCATTTTGAACTCTGATGAACTGCAGTGCCATTCACACACCTCAGCCAACTGCAGGCTGGCATTGGAGGAGGATAGAGAAAATCAATATGAAATGTCAGGCAGGAGGTCAGGACACCAGCCTCCCCAGCTGGCAGGAGCTGGGGCTGGGTGGCTTTGGAACAAAGGGAGGTGTGCCCTGAAGAAGGTCCATCTTTTGGCCCAGTCAGGAAAAGGAATCTATTTCTTTTTAATTAGGTTAACAGGCTGGTGCCTTGCAATGCAGAGCTGGTCTGGTCTGGGGTGCATAGTGGGCAGGTTTGATGATGAAGGTTCACTTTCAGACCACTCACTAGCTCCAGGGTCTCCCTGGGGACTGTCCTCTGGACTTTGATCTTGGGCTGTATGGCATCAGGGCTGGAGGGAGTAGCAGACCCTGGGGGCTCCTGGGTGTGTCTCCTTACAGACTTTCTGCTTCTGTGTGCATAGAAGACACTTCCCTATACTCCTCTCTCCTTGGTCTTTACTTTTCAGATGAGCAGCCATTGCTTTGTAAGATCTCCGTGATGAAAACACACAGCACAACACGCTGCTGTTTCATGCCCCTCAGCCCACCAGCAATACTCTGTTTGTTTGTGATTCTCTAATGGAGGCAGGTGCCTTTACTCTTCAGCATGCTTAATTTTCTCTGTCAACTTGACTGGTCACAGGTGCTCACATACTTGGTCTGACATTCGGGTGTTTCTGCAAGGGTGTTTTGGGATATGTTTAACATTTAAATTAATGGACTGAATAAATATTGACCTCTTAATGGGTGATAAGCCTCAGCCAATCAAGCAAAGGCTTGATTGGAAGAAAGCTGGCCCTCTTGTGAGTGACAGAGCCTTTTATCACCTGACTGCTTGGGGTTAGGATGATTTTTACACCTTTGTAGTTGAATTGAGATGCTTGGATCTTCAGCCTGGTAGCCTGTGGCATGGAAGAGCATTCCCCCGCCCTTCAAGAACTTTAGCTTGCTGACTTCAGATCTCAGGATTCGATCATTCAATCTTCACATGTGGTTCAGTTCCTCTAATAAATCTCTGTATACACACCACCCATCCTTTCTCATCCTCTGCAGGACCCTGGCTAATACAGTTAGCTCTAAGACACAGAGAGAAGTACATCTGCTTTTGCTCCTCCTTGAGTCTCCAGAGTTGGATATAGTGCCTGGCATATGGTGTGTGCTCAGCGAATATGAATTCAATTATGAATAATGGGGCTTCCCTGTACCTGGCCAAATGATTCTAAGTCGCTTACAATAGCAGGCCTGGGGATTCTTGAGGAGTGCAATGACCATTCTGTTGCCATCAATTGTTCCTACGTCATGCTCAGAAGATGCCAGCAGTGCCTTAGTCATGCAACTGTGTTGATCTTTTCTGCCCACCTGCCCTGTGGGGACTAGGGACTCAGGAGGATTACCTGAGGTCATCAAGTGCCAAAGCTTAGCTGTGCTCCCAAAGTACTGTCCTAAACCATTCTCATTCTAAAACCTTCTAAGGCCTTAACCATTCTCCAGCTTTTATTCTGGGCTTAGCAATTTCCCCAGTCAGTTCAGAGTTTATGACTCTGCATTCAGAACTCAGGCGGGCCTGACTGACTCTAAAGCCCAGGCTAACATCCATGCACCATGTGAGAACATCAGGGCTTCTTGGGGCCCTCTGGGATATCTCTAGGTGAGTGATACTCCCACCTTGTTCCATATTCACTTACCAGAGAGAGCCTGACCTTCGAGGCAGTTCATGTTACACTCAGCAGGTCACAAACTGAACACAGTGCTTCATGCTCAGTATGACTTCCAGTAGCCCCCATCCCAGAAGCCATTCATGTCAATCATTGGCCGTGCCTCCCTTCCCTCTCCCTACTCCTAACTCTGGATCTCCTCCCACCTCCTCTTACTCGCCTTAGCCCACCCCAGTGGTTCTCCACGTGTGAGTCACGACTGCCTTCAGGATCACATATCAGATATTTACATTACTATTCATAACGGCAGCAAAATTAGTTGTGAAGTAGCATCAAAGATAATTTTACGGTGGGGGCTCAGCACAGCATGAAGAACTGTATTAAAGGACTGCAGTGTTAAAGGCACAGAAAGGTTGAGAACCACTGTCCTATCCCTCCTTCACCCCCTTAATGTCTTCATTACCCTTATAATTCAGATCAGCTCACTGTATTCAGTCAGCCATGGCTGGCAAGGATTCCTCTGTATCTGCATGCTTCACACTCAAACACGGGGTTTCCCCTTCTCAGAACGTTAAGTGTGGGGCCGACTCCCAAATTAGCTTAACACTTGTGATTTCTTCAATCTCAGTGTTAAATGATATGGAATGCTTCCAGAATCCCCCCCACCCCCAAAGTCAGAGGCCACTACACCTCACCCCACCATGGCCCTTGTGCTGATACTCACACTTGGTGTGCCTGTCACACAGCGCGGATGCACGCATGTCACACAGCCGGATTGTCCCCTTGCTGCTGCTGTATACAAAGGTGTTGCAGTGGTGGGGGTGGAACTCAGCTGCTGTGATCACCTCTGTGAGCTCCTCCATGTTGGCTGGCTTGATGTCCACGATATCTGGCACAGACGAGTCAAGGAAGGACGAGGAGATGGGGCAGAACTTGAGGCATTAGCAGCTCTTGCTACGAGTGCTATGCAAGTCTTTACTACACACAGAGGGATCTCATTGGCAGGCTGTTGGCAGAAGAGCAGGCAGTAGTGATTGCTGTCAGCTGGGGCTCAGGGGATTTAGGAAAAGGGATTGCTTGGTAGTCAGAGGTAGAATTAGAACTTAGGTTTGAGATGGGTGTGGTGGTTTATGACTCTACTTACGGAACACAGGAAGCTGAGGCAGGAGGATTGCTGTAAGTGCAAGTCCAGCCTGGGCCATGCTGTGAAACCCTGTCTCAATGAACGTACATTTCCTGGTTCCTCCTCTCAGTTTCATCTTCTGTGGCATGTAGAAAACAAACTGAGTCTTGCCGATGGGATCACTCAAGAGTGTTTACCCCTCTATAGTGACAGCTAAGGAGCCAGCTACGCCCACTGTAGCCAGACTATTCAATTTGAATTCTTACTGGGATTCCTGGGATGATAAATTTCACCTGCAGCAGGCTTCAAATCCTTTCCCGTGAACTGTCTGTATAACAGTAGCAGCTGATCAATGAGGGTTTATTAAAGGCCTCTCAGTGCGCATACCCCAAACTTTTCTCATTTAAGCCTTACACTAACACTGAATAACACCCTTTATACCCATTTTCAGGGGTGGAAGTGGAAGCTCTGAGAACTTTTGAGAAGTTTCCTAAGTGACATGGCTAATAGGCTGGGGAAATTCTCAGCAGGTGAAGGTGCTTGTTGCCATGCCTGATGACCTTAGTTTGATCTCTGGGACCCACGTGGTAAGAGACAACCAACTTCTACAAACTGTCTTCTGACTTCCACATATGTGCTAAGGAACACATTCACCTACTTATATACACACACACACACATACACACACACACACACATACACACACGCACTTCATCAACCACAGCTAGTGGTTGACAATAACAATACTGGGTTTTCACTCTAGGTGCAAAGCCCCGGAGGTCTCACAAACTCCAGTTTCCCTCCTTTAAGATATTCAGGCTGTCTAGTCCCCATAAGCTGTGATTTGCTAGAGCTGAGAGTTTGCGTGGGAGCTTAAGAAAGAAATCATCTACATGTAATGAGGAGTTTGAGATCATGTAGAATATACTCAGTTTTAGCTTCCAGGTTCCTACCTTCTCAACATTTTCCTTTGCCATAAAAATCGTGTGTGTGTATAATATACATTATATATATATATATATATATATATATATATATATATATGTACATGTGTTCATATGTACATATATCCTTTCTTATATATCAGGATGAAAGATTTAGACTTTTGTTTATAAAATCAATTCAGTGGAAATAAAACCAAAATCTTTCCAAAGGCTATTCATCAGAAGTGAAGGAACTGGCTTGTATATGCCCTGATATACCAAGAGTTTGAGAGGCTCCTTCCTGGAGCTGAGGGTCAGTCTGGGGACCAGCTGCACTTTGTCATGTGGATGATGGGCCTGCGAAGCTGAAGAAGGAGACTTGTATTCCCCTGACTCCAGTACTCACATGCCACCCTTGTGATGTTTGCCACCTTTGTGCATCACCAGGGTTTCTGGTTTTTAGCTTACCATATTGTTCTTTAACCCATCTTTAAACTGTGTCACTTTTTCATCTCACCTAAGCAGTAAGGCAAAATTCCCAAAATTATGGGTTTAATTGCCTTCATGAAAATAAACACATAGTGATTAAAATGAAAATGTATGGTCCAGGAATCATGTAGATGGGGACAGACATGCTCATACTTAGAGCCCTAGTAAGCACCAATTAGATAGCCACACATTAACGTGGACACATGCTAGTCAGTGCCACCTAGGGTCCTGCTAGATCTGTTGCCCCATACAATTTGCTACAATGACTTTGCACCAGGCTGTGGCTCTTCCTATTTGATTATGTCTTAGGCACCCCATTGTGTTCTTTCTAAAATTAGCCTTTGCTAACATTGTCTGTTGACACACTTTCATCTACGAAAACCAGATGCAAAGATTACTTGGTTGGACGGGGTATATGCATTCCTGGACTCTGCAAAACTACCTCTCAATTCAGCTTCTGCATTTGGGGTATACACCTGGAGGACAAACAGAAACAGCCTGGGAGGGGGCTGCAGGCTGCAGCTCTAATGTGCTTTCTGGTGGCTGACCTGTCCCTAAGGCTTGGTGGATACGGCATTGGGTAGGGCAAGCAGAAGTTCCTATGGGCTGCTGTCAGATTCTATCAGAAAGTCCCTGCATACGCTACAGTGCCAGCAAGCATGTTTTCCTTTTCTCAAAGTAAGGAGAGAAAAATCTGGTGTCAGCTTTCTCTGCTTATACCAGTATAGCTGAGCAAACAAGCTGAACTGGAAGAGATCTTCGTTGTGTGGGAGAGGAAGGTGATACAGACACAGTTATTTAATTTTTTCTACCTAAAAATAAAGTCCCCAAGTCAGAAGATGTGAAAACCAAGAGCCTTAGCGTATCTGCCTCCAGGAGCATCCTCTCACCACCAAGGACATCTTCCTGGAGCAGTGCCCAGTGGATCTGCCCCCTGTTCAGTGTTTCTAGATCCATCCTGTCTCCCACTCACTTTCATCTGAAGCCACTTGATTCTTCTCCAAGGTCTGAGTCTCCCCCCGATCACAGAGCTTGGGTTTGACTCAGGATCAGTCAAGGGAAGACGCCGTGATTCTCTCTCATTTTAGCATGACCACAAATAGCTGGTGTCTACCAAGTATTGAGCCTTCCTGGATGCCATGTCTTACAGTCTCATCTGTCCTTCATTTCAGACAGATGGAGGCGGGGCCATTAATAGCCCTAGTTTACAGCTGGGGAAATAGTGAAATGAGTTTTCTTTTTCCCTTTCTAATCAGGAAAAACGTCTGTGTCTTAAATTTGTTCTTTGCCATTTTCATCCATGTATTCATTACATTCTGGTTATTCTTGACCTCACCTTCCTGTGTCTCCCATCTCCTATCAACCCCTCATCCATTCTGTAAGTTCCTTTTCTATAGTCATGTGCTTTTTTTTTGTTTTTTGTTTTGTTTTTTCAGGCCCAAGAAGCTTAATCTGGAGCATCAGCGTGACTGTGGCTTTACATCATTTATTTATTTTAAATCTGTCAAAGTACACAAAGGACATGTTGGTGGAGCTGATTTTCTCCTCCCACTGTGTGGGTCCTGGGGACTGAACACAGGTTGTCAGTCTTGGTGGCAAGAGATTTTACTTGCTGAGACATCTTGCTGACCTCCGAGATAAATTTCTTATGGTTGTAAGGCTACGTAGGGCAAAGCTGGGATTTGCACTCAAGCGTGTGGAAGGATTCCTTACATGCAGCCACACTGTATTCTACGAGGAGTGGCCTCACCGGGCCAGGTTCCCTGAGTGGTTTGCCTGTCTCTAGGGAACGAAGACTGGCTTACCAGAGAGGGCTCTATCTCCTTTGCACCATGCCCCTGAAAACTTGCCAACTGCAAGGCAGTGATGTTATTTTCTAGAATCAGAATTTTTATGTCCTAGGATATAATTTTCTTGAACAGGAAGTTGGGACAAAAACCTGACAAAATCTTTCTTGTCCTATTTCCTAAAGGAAGACTTTACTGAATTCTAGAAACACTTGTGAGAGAGTCTAGTTGCCCAACAGGAGGGAAAACACAATAATGCCCAGAAACCCAGGGCATTATTCTCTCAAGTTCCAAAGGGAGATGTGCCACTTCCTGCATGTTGGGATGGAGGTGGAAAGGGGCTACGCAACACAAGGTGCCCTGTGTTACTGGGAAACCGAGTGATATCTTTGACAGTCAATTTCTCCATCTGATCCTTTTGAATACTCTATCTAAATTATTTCCTTGTTGTTCCAAAGAACTAAACAGCAATATCACTGGGCTCGTGACTAATATACAACCCAGACAGCCAACAGATTGCCATTAAATTAACCCTGGGGCCTGACGGATCTGTTCTTTTTGACCCCAACTGCTTAGAGCATTCCTTATTAATGCTAAACCCAAGCAAATTACCTCTGCTAACAAAAGGGGTTAATCTGGCTCTCCAGGGGGACTCTGGAGACAGCTCTGAGGATGAGCAGGGGCACAGCCAGCCCAGCAGCTGAGCTTCATCCTTGCAAGGCAGAAGGCGGGAAGGTGAGGGCACTGCTGTGCCAGGCAGTTGCCTAAGGCATCCTTGAAAGTAATAATTGAAGACACTGGGAGGTCACCCCTTCAGGGATTTGCTTCAAACAAATAAGCGTCCTAGACCATAAATTACACCAGCAGAAGGATGAGGGGTGGAAAGGATCAGGACGGATGGCAGAGGGAATGGGAGGCCTTGAAAAGTCATTTACACCATCCAAGTTTGGAAGAGCTAAGCTTTCTATGACTATCACGCCCCTGCTTCCAGCCAGTGGCAAGATTATGAAAGATTGACAGCCACCAAAATAAATATACAGAAACACATGGTGAAGTGAACTTTCAAAAAAACTATGTCATTAAATTATTTTTGCAATGAAATGTCAGAGTATGGAAAAGAATATCCACTGTATGCAAAATTCTAATTTTGGAAACATAGTGCAGTTTAGGCCTATACCTGAAAGCTATGAGCTTAAAGGCAGGTGGGCCATGGAGCTGCATGCGATGGTTTCATGAGGGTTCATCTGTGAGTGGTTTGTCTCTAAGCTATCCATACCATTCCCACATCTTCATTGGATGAGGCAGCATTTTACAGTATAATGATGTTTAAGACAGAGTTTATGTTAATCATATATTATTTCAGATGAGAAAAATTAGGCACAAAATAGATACTACAGTCTGGTGAGTCAAGAAAAATGATGAACGAGAGCAAGGGAAACAGACAGGAAACACAGCCACACCTCGCAGAGAGAACAGAGGCAGAGGGCATGTTACTTTGAGTATGTGTGTGTGTGTGTGTGTGTGTGTGTGTGTATGTGTGTGTATGTGTGTGTATATGTGTGTGTATGTGTGTGTAAGTGTGTGTATGTGTGTGTAAGTGTGTGTATGTGTGTGTATGTGTTAGTATGTGTGTGTATGTATGTATACATGTGTGTGTATGTGTGTGTATGTGTGTATATATGTATGTGTGTGTATGTGTGTGTATGTGTGTATATATGTATGTGTGTGTATGTATGTGTATGTGTGTATATGTGTGTGTATGTGTTAGTATGTGTGTGTGTATGTATGTATGTATATATGTGTATGTGTATGTGTGTGTATGTGTGTGTATGTGTGTGTGTATGTGTATGTGTGTGTGGGGGGCTGTGAGGGGTAGAGTACCCAGACTAAATAGAAGAAAAGCTCCTTACAAACTAAGAGTTTGAATTTCTTACTTACCACCCCCTACTCTCTTCTTTTTTTTTTTTTTTTCCAACCAATATAGCTGAATCAGCAGGCCTTCTCACAACAAAGGGGCAAAATCAGTGGCACGAAGTTATTGGTTATTTAGTTTCATTGTCCAAGATCTCTACAGTGAATATGTTCTTCTAAACCAAGAAAACAGCCAGCATTTAAACAACAGGAGCTTCTTTGTTTAGAGTCATCCCTGAGAGCTGAGATAGGCTTCTCAGCTCAGTGGGGAGAGTTCAAGACAACACTGGGAAAAACACTGTCATTATAGCAAATGTGGCTGGGAGAACAGGGTTTGGTTTTCATCCCATTCCTATTTAGGCCAGAGAACTTGAGAAAGTCACTTTACCTCTCCAGGGTTCAATGTATTTGCCTTTAAATGAATAGAATCCTATTAACATCCTCTAAGGATTTTAATTATCAGAAGAGGTAATGGAGAAAAATTATTTAAATCATTTTCATATTAGACAAAATCCTATCTTCTGGAGCAAGTACATGTATCCAAGGAAACCATTTCCACGCAGTGTCTTGGGGTCAAAGTGGCTGTCCGTGTGCGCCTCTGATTCATTGTGCTGACATTTCTGATACTGACAAACATTTTCTCCAAGTCCTAGCTAAGCCAGGCAGGGACAAGAGAGTTGAGGAGGATCCTTGAAGGGTCGTTACAGACACAGGCCATGTTACCTTTACTGGATGAGGTTCCCTGATTTCAAAAGCAGCAGACGTTATTTACATGCTATAGATTCTAAAGCAGAGGTTCTCCTAATGCTGAGACCCTTTAATACAGTTCCTCATGTGTGGTAACCCCTAACCATAAAATTATTTCTCTGCTACTTCATAACTGTAGTTTTGTTATTACTATGAATCATAATGTAAATATCTGACGTATGGCCACTGAGGGGGTTGTGACCCACAGGATGAGAACTGCTGCTATACAAAGTCTGCCAATTCTGAAGTGGAGAAATAGTCGCATGTTGGTCTTGAACTCTAACCTATTACAGTTGGATTCTCTTTCAGGGACACACATTGCCATGAGATCTTTATTTTTTTAAGGTTCAAACTTGATCTTTGGTATTAAGCAGTGATCACAAAGTACTCAATTTTATCAGCCTAAAAGGACATTGGTAAGACATTTTAGAAGCTTTAAAAACCAATGTACAAATATCCAGGGAATATTTGCCAAGTGATAGGCTCAGGCTGAGGGGCTGACAGAAATGCATGATACCATAGTAAATCTACAAGGTGCTTCACAAGACTGGCTGCAACTCTCTTTATGAATAGGGAGCTCTTGAGAGGCTCACAACCACAGATTCTTCCTGTACACAAGTCAGAAGGCCCCAAATTGTGTTATTGAAAAATTTTAATCCAAGAGTCCATTCAGGTAACGACCCTTACTGTCTGCGAATCCTGGAGGACACCTGTAGGTTATAACGTGTTTGACTGTGTTGGCATGGCTGAATATATATTTACTATAATTTGGAGAGAGGCTGTTAAAATTTTAATCCTCAAATACAATCAGTTATAGAATCACAGATGATCTTGAATATAGAAACTCATGTATAAAGAAAGGAAGAGTTGCTGGGTATGGTAGCATATATACCAATCATGGCTTCCAGGAGGCCAAGGCACTTGTATGCTGAGCTTCAAGGCAGCCTAGGCTACATAGTGAGAACTTGTCTTAACAGAATAGAATACAATAGGATAGGATGGGATGGGATGGGATGGGATGGGATGGGGTGGGGTGGGGTGGGGTGGGGTGGGGTGGGGTGGGGTGGGATGGGATGGGATAGGATAGGATAGGACAGAATATAACAGAATAGAAAGAAAAGATGAAGAAACTCCAAGAGATAGTATACAGCTGTAACATATTTGATGCTTAATTCAGGCTCCCAAATCATTACATTTGTCTTTCACCAAAGGTTATGTGTTTGTCTCTTTCTGTCATATATTTGCTCTGATGACTTTGTGTTATGCTAGATTTATTAAGCTGACCTTGGGATTCTCTTTTTCCAGTTTCAGATTAGGCCCAGCTATAAGAAATATTCTCTTCAGAAAGTTGGGAGGACAAAAGGGAATAAAGTGATTCATACAGACTCAGTTGCTTACCCACTTACCCACCTCGGTGTAGCCATGGAGGGATTTTACAGATAAACTTAAAGATTCCATTATTAGCTAAATCTACATTAATAAAAAGGGGCACATTTAGAGTGATATGTCTGGAGAGCATCTATTTATTTCTTCATATTTATTTATTCTTGAGACAAGGTTTTTCTATGCAGTCCTGGCTATCTTAGAACTCACTTTGTAGATAAAGCTGGCTTCAAACTCAGACATTCTCTTGACTCTGCCTCCCAGATGCTGGGATTAAAGGTGTGCACCACCATGAATGGCCTAGCTGAAGGACATTTAATAGAGAGTCCAGGCCTCATTCCAGGGCCCAGATTCCAGGGCCATGGCCTAGGGATGGAGCTCTGCTCCTGATGTCATCTCAGTTCACATAGCAAGTGCTCAGGAACGCTTATGGCTTTTGCTTGACTCATTCTTAGAACTCTTCTAAGCTTCTTTTCACTTTCAAGAGTAGAAAACTCATGAAAGGAAAACCTTTCAGGGCTGCTTTTAATAGTGTTCAGGGTGATGTCTCAACACATGCAGGCTACGTGCTGGGCTTGTTGTCAGAGGGATGCTCTTCAGGGGCAGGGATAGAGTTCAATGATAAATGATAAACCATTTACCTAGCATGCATGAAGCTTGATCCCAGCACCAAAAAAAGAAAAGGTATGATATTATTTTATATGAAATGCCAATCGAAAATTAATCTGTGCCTCTGCCCTCATGGTAGGATGAAAGACATCTTAAGAAGCAAGGAGAAGTATGTATCAGGTATCTGTGTTTCCCCTTCAGGCTTGTCTGACTCTGACTCATGAATGTAAAGGGAGGCAGCTAATCCACAGTGCTACCAAGTGCTGTACTAGAAACTACAAATCAAAGATTCGAGGCTATGTACATCCTGGATGGGGCAAAGTGACAAACCTACCTTACAAGGATGCTAGGAGCAAGGTAAAAATGTCCAGGTTTTGTTTCTTTTAGGGGCACCCAGAGACTGAACTTATACAGAGAGCAGCCTCATGTAAGCTTTCCAGCCTTGCTCTAGGATGGTAGCCTGCTTAGAATCCCTTCTGCTGCAGACGCCTTTGTGTGCACTAGGCAAGTATCTCCACACTTCTGCCAAATTTAGCAAAAAGTTAGTCTTCCTCTGAATATCTCAGTTCAATAATCAGTTCCTCAGCAAAAATTCTTTTATTCCATGGTCCAAAAACACATCTTTAAAAATACATTTGAAGAACTAAATTTTTTTTTTCTTTAAAGAGCTTGTCTCAGTTCACAGGGAAACACTCACTGGTGTTATTATTTGTAGCATGACATTCTGAAAATGCAATTTTGTTTCTTTTTCTCTTATCTATCATCATCAGGCTTAATGCAGTGCCTGGCACAAGACTTGGCTGCAGCGTCTGCACTTTTATATGAAAATTATTAACCTAGAAATGTGCTATTATGGTCCTGATTCATTAAGATAGTTTTGTTCACTTTAAGATAGGACCTGTTATACAGGATGATCTGTCTGGCTTTCGATGGAGGACAGGTACCCAAAGGTTGAGGATTGGTATGCTGTTACGTGGTGTTAAATGTGAGACCTTGAGCCTTGGAGACTTTTGTATATATATATATGCTGATTAGAATATACTAAGCAACATTTTACAATACCATCTGAAGCTAGAGCCTAAGGAGGAGTCTAGAATTGAGGGTGTGATCCAGGCAATGAATTTGGTAGAACAGAAACCCCTGATCAACTTTCCAGTTTTTTATCCTTTTGACAAGAAGCATGATTTTATCAGCCCTTGTTATACTGATCATTTACTTAGTAAGATATTTCTCTAAGCTCTTGTTCCTTCTCTCTCTGTCTCTGTCTCTCTCTGTGTGTGTGTGTGTGTGTGTGTGTGTGTGTGCGTGAGAGAGAGAGAGAGAGAGAGAGAGAGAGGGAGAGGGAGAGGGAGAGGGAGGGAGAGGGAGAGGGAGAGGGAGAGGGAGAGGGAGAGGGAGAGAGAGAGAGAGAATGTCTCACAAGCCTTTGGTAGGGTTCTCCCTTATGAAGAATAAAGGATAAAGTGGAGAGAATGGAATGAGGGTCTGGGTGGATAAAAAGCATGTTTCGAGAATGTTCACAGTCAGAAAGTCATGGGCCTGGGTGCAAATTCTATTCTTGTTAAACTCCAAATCCCAAGCTGTCTGCTATGATGTCAGTATGGTGGTTTCTTTTGCCCAACCAGACTTCCTTTCTACTTGTCTTACTGAGTTAATTCTCGATGTATGCTTTGTAATTTAAGTGGAAATTTTAGTGTCTGTGAACTCACGGGGTTTGTGTTTTCTACCACTTGGTATAATTAACACACAATTATGAAAACAGCCCAGGCAGCTTTTAGAAGCATCTTGCCTGCCACTTCAGTGGTTCTTATAGCATGCTTTGCAGGTGTCCCAAGTCATGCTCCAGTCTCTTTGGTAGATAAAAGACTTAACAGAAGACTGTACCAAATAGGAGGCACTTAAGAAAAGGGTTGTTTTTGATACTCTTTGAGGTTGTTGTGGAAAAGGGCTGCTACTTTCTCCAGAGGTGGCTACACTTCAGTGCTGAGAGGCAAAAGGGCCCTAGTTTGCATAGCCTTCCTGCCTGGGGCAGTCTGGCTGAAAGGCATTATATAGATATCAGTTATTGTCACCCACATGATGACAGTGATTATTTTACATATGGCAGCTTTAAGGGTGAGCGCTATGGTCTCATTTGTATGCCAGCATCTGGTAGACTGTCACACATCTGCAGAAGATAACCTAAACAGCACTATTAATATGTCCCCTTTGCATTCTCCCCAAGGCATCTGTCTCCCCAAATGCCTGAGAAAGTTTCTTTCCCTCTTGAAAGCCTAGAGGCAAAATTCAGAAAACATGCCACCTAGGCTGGGAAAGCATAAGCTCAGAGTGACAGCTGGCTGGGCGCCGGCAAATCCCTGGCTCTTGGAATAGATGTGAGGAGGGAAAGGCGACCGCCATCTATATTTGTTCTATCAACAGCTGCTTTGCCGGGAAAAATCTGCAGTCAGAGGCTCCCATTCCCAGGCCCACACAATGTGTCATATCCAGTCACAGACTCAAAGGCCAGTTCTCAGTGTCTACAGATGTATCTCAGTGCCAGAACCTGGCTAAAGACACCTTCCCTGAGAAGACTTCAGGGATTATAGGATGTCTCTGTGGTAGGGATTAAGTAGTTCTGTATTCACTGTTTAAACACTCTGTGTATATGTGTGAGTTGCATGCCTGTGTGTGTGTGTGTGTGTGTGTGTGCATGTGTAAGCCACAGGACAACCTCAGCTGTTGCTCTTCAAATTATTCCACCCCTCATCAAGGCAGGATCTCCCACTAGCCAATAACTTACCAATAGGCTAGGATGGCTGGAGAGTGAGCCTGTAGTATTACAAGAGTGTGCATCACATCTAGATTATTTTTTTCTGGATTCTGGGGATCAAACTCAGGTCCTCATGATTATCGAGCAAAAACTTTACTGACTAACCCCTCTCCCCAGCTTGTCTTTACCACTTTTCAAGTTAACTATCCAAGTTCAGTTTCATAGTAAAGAGTGTGCAGTAGCTCTTCTCTGACCAGTGACTATGATGTCACTCACACTTGCTGTGTGCAACAGCTTTCATGTACAGAATGCTGAATTCATTGGAATACAGGAATGGGTCATTTAGGACTCCTGCCCTAATACAGTTTACATTCTCATAGGGGCAAACTAAAAGTGCACACCCAACACCATTTCAAATCCCAGTGAACATGATGAAGACAGCAAGAATATGGCTGCTGGCAGCCTCCTTGAAGCAAGTGGGAGTCTCTATAAAGACAGTAGATTTGACTGAGGCTGGGATCAAGAACTCTGGGGACACATTTTCAGACAGAGGGTACTGCAGGTGCCAAGACAGGAAGAACAGGCTTATCTGGGAATAGAAACATAGTCTGCTGGCTGAAGCAGAGTGGGTGAGGAGCAACATGACAGGTGTCAGAGGAGTCAGGGCTCAGAAGGTATGAGATCTTGTAGATCCTGGCAAACAATGTAGACTTTTCAGTGCCTTAGAAGGTTACTGGAGTGTTAGGTGCAAAGCCAGAATGCCCAGTAGGTCATATGGTAACAGGGCATGAGTGATGAAGGAGAAGTATCGGGCAGCCTTAGGGGAGGGTGTCACATGGTGGCCCTTGTTAGTGAGTATTGGGAAAAGTGGGGGTGGAGGCTTCTTAGCTATCTGAGCTTCATTTCAGAGGAAGTGAAGGCATGATTCATGGATATGTGGGGCCAGGAGGACAGAAGTTGGCAATTTATGGGGAGAATCAAAGTTCAGTTGGAGCCAGTATCAGTCCTCAACTGCCTGAGGGCTGAGACTATGAAGTGAATTGGGAATTGGAGCTACGAGTCAGGAGTTATGAGAGAGTTGGCAGGCAGATGCTAGAGCAGTGGTTCTCACCCTTCCTAATGCTGCAACCCTTTAATACAGTTCCTCACGCTGTGGTGAACCCCAACCATAGAATTGTTTTCATTGCTACTTTATAACTGTAATTTTGTTACCATTATGTAGTGTAAATATCAGTGTTTTACAGTGGTCTTTTCAAGGTTGTGACCCACAGATTGTGAACAGTTGCTCTAGACATTCAGCAAAGATCAGGTTTTATTGTTAAATGCAAGGTTAATATAATGAGGTCAGAGAAGTGGCCTTACTTAGATACTCAGGAACCTCCTTTGCTTTCTCCAGTATTAGAAAAGTAGAAGATAACAATGCTTACAGTGTTTGTTTTGTATGCTGGAGATGGAACCTGGTATCTTGTAGACAAGTACCTCTATCCTCAGCCCCATTAGGGTCATTATGCCAGGATCAGCCTTGAGGGGCCCGTGGCAAAGTGATGTGGGGAGGGAGAACAGGCTGCTGCTGCTGCAGTCTCTATGTTGAATGGGGTGTGCCCATCCTGAAAACCGAGCCATGTAATTTCAGGAGTCTACGCATTATATGTTAATAGAAAAATGAAACTCAGATACTCTAAGTTCACATGGGTTTGGGTCCTAGTAAGTAGCAGCAACCATTATTGTCACTACTATGATACCAAAAAAGCTGTCTTCATATCCCTGGCACATGTGCTCTACACAGACTAATTTTGAACCTTTGAAGGAAGCAACTCTGAAAAAAAAACCCAGATCTTCATTATTGATAAAGTTATTTCTATTTTTTTTGAGACAGGATCACAGTGTGCCCTAGCACATCTGTATGTGATGCTGAGTACTGAACTCTGGGTCTTGTGCATACTGCATGAGCGCTCTACCAACTGAGATGTGATATGTGCCAGCTCAGCTCTAATTTTAATTCATGACACATAAAAGTCACAGTATGAATAAATGATTTTGAGTTACATTTCAGAGCTAGGCATGCTGCCCTACCTATAATTTAAGATTTTCTTTCATAGATGCCAGGCATTTTCATTTTGACGGTCTTCTCTTCTGTTTCTTTCTCCCCAGCCCACTCCTACCTGGATAAGCATGAGTTGGACCAATGGGTTATTGGTTTGCAAGGAAAGGATACTAAAACTCTGATTGGTTATCTCAAAGTTCCACAGGTTAATCCTTAGGTCATCAGCAGACATGTAGGTCTCATAGTCGCTGTTGACAGATATGGAGTTGATGTGGTATGTGTGTGCATTGGCAAACACTCTCCGTGGGGTGGCCTCCACCATCAGGTCCATGGGTCTCAGGACAGGCACCTGGATATGAGAGAGATACAATGTTCAGAATAGAAGATGTTTTTTTTTTTTCCTTGTAGAAAATGGGTTTGTGCTGTGTCCTTACCACCACACAGTAAATCAAGACCCTGGAACCAAGAGTTACAGAAATCAGCTGCCATTCTTACTACATTCTGGCCTTTCAACGATTGACACCTGGTACAAGGACAACATTCAATCTTTAAAAACTTGAAACATTTCTCTAGACCCCTTGAGGGGACTTGGATCCCACTGTGGGGACAAACTCTTCAAAGCTCTTGCTTCCAGTCTGTTTCACAGTTTTTATATTTAATTATTTTTTATTTTTGACAATTTTATACATGAGTTCTGTGTTTATATCACTTCTGCCCCTTGACTTCTCTCCACTCCCCCTCAAATTCATGACATCTTCTTTCTTATTGCTACAAACACACAAATAGGTGTGCATATATATGCACATGTTTATACAGTGCAACCCACTGAGTCTGTTTAGTGTTGTTCATATGTACTCCTTCCTCCCTCCCTCACTCCTTCCCTCCCTTCGTTTCTCCCTTCATTAAATAGGAAATCTATTCTAGGAAGGAAATTGTGAGATAAGCTTCAGAACATGTCATTTAGCTTCAATCTCAATTTGTCTTTCTCGTGTTCTTGCATCATGACCCTAGAGGGTTCCTTCCTAATTTACTCTTAGCATTTAAAGGTGCTTTTAGGAAAGTGTTCCAACACTCACGACTCTAGTGACCCAAGATGAGCCACTAGTATATCAGTACTTGTAGCATTCTGGTCGACCTGGGATTATTTTTGTTTACACCTATTGTCCCTGAGTACCAACTAGGTAGTGTCACATTCAAAATGGCCACCATTTGAACAGTTAATTATATAGCCACACTTCTGAAATATAGAAGGTGTCCAGTAAGTGTTTATTGAATGACTGAGTAGAGCATATGCCAGTAAGTCTTTTCTTTACGGTGGGCTGGGGGAGTTAGGCTGCTGAGAGCGAGTTTTCTCTGGGAAATGTGAACAAAGATACCCACTCTTCTGCTCAAAGCCCAAACAAGCTAAACTACACAGCTTTTTAGTAGAAACAAGGAGATAAATAGCCACAAGGGTCCTTTCTATCTTCTTTCCAAAGAATCCAAAATATCCTTTCCAAAGAATCAGAATCTTGCACTGAGCCTGCGTAATGCACAGCAGGTGGCAGATTAAGACTTTAGCTTCTGAATCAACATCACTACAGGTTACAAGAGGAGGTGGCCCAAAGCAGGTTGGCTTCCTGAAGGACAGTCACCTGACAGCACCTTCCAGAAGGCAGAGTTCTCCCAGCCCAACCATGGAGTTGTTCATCAGCTCATACACGTGCATGCATATGCATGGCCCTGAGAAAACATGGAGGAAAGCCCAGACAGATGAGATACTTGGTGTTCAGGAAGCCAGTGATGGGGTCTTCTGTGTGCCAGGATGGAGGAAGGGGTTGATCTCTTGTGTTCCATATGCCAGACATGGAAAATGAATGGTTTTGTAATACATATGTAGAAGTAGTAGGCCTGTGCTCTGAACAAAAGTACCAACCAAATGAGGGGCTGGGATGTGCCCCATATTCTGGTCATTGGCTGGACCTACTCTGTCCTCATCTTATTGAAGATAATCATGGGGATTTACTGAAGCAATCACCATCCATCCCACCCACTCTTTCAGCCACACCAACTGAGCATTGTACAAAGTCCTAAGGGCTCACCTGGTGAGCACAGGACCCCTGCCTCACCATCACCCCTGCTCTAGCTAGTGGTGGTGAGGGTAGGGGTGAATAATCTCACACAACAATGCAGTGAGTGCTTCAGAGAGGAGGCATAGAGCATAGGAGGTATTGAGGGGCTTCCTGAGGATGGGTGAATGTGTGGAGACATGAGAGACGAGGAGTAAGTCACTAGGCTACCAGAAAGCAGGTCCAAGCCAGAGAAAGGGGGCTGTAGTGGAGGTAGTCATAAAGTCTATTTTGAGAGTGAAGATGACAGGGTAGATTGGGGGTTAGCCACTGGAAGTAGAGATGAGTTGGGGGCTGAGGTTCAAGATTTAGGCATGCATGAGTGAACACCCACCAAGGGCTTGTGTGAGTTGAGGCTTCACACTGGTGAAGCTAAGCTTTCTCCATGAACTTGGCCCTGAAACAGTTACTGAAACCACAGTGTCTGGCCAGGCACTTTTCACATAGGATCCCAGATAATTCTTTCAACAAGAGAGGCCAAGTTACAATCCTAAGATGGTCCAGAGATGAGAAAGCACAAGTGGCTTTCAATCTCAGGACCCATCTGACTTCAAAGCAAGCCCTCTTTCCTCATCTACACTAGGTAGGCACATGGCAGGGTGGAACTGATCAGTGGATAAACATGGATAAACAGCAGGGGTCGGGGGTTGGGGCAGAGAGACATTACTGATGTCACATCATGCTGCTGGTCCGAAGCCTCCACAGGCATCACAGATTTTGACAGTAAGTGGATAGGGCATCTATGTTGTGTGTTTTCAGAAACACATGCCACACTTTTTACAGTTGCTTATCAAGGTGCTCGCACTTGGAGCCTTTCAGTGTTACTTCCTCTGCTCCCCGGAGATGCCTGAGTTCCATGCAGGCACCCAGGGCCCAGGGCAGTGGATACATCAGGTTTCCTTGCAATCCTTGACCTCTAACCTGGCCCTTTATGTCTACACTGGGTTTTCAGATCGCTCCTGTGGCTGTGTTCGATGCAGAAGGGAGCGTGACAACGAGATAAAGAGGCATTTCAAAGTGGTAGCTGCCAGCCCAAGGCTGCTGCCTAATGTGATGAGCCTGGTTGCTAATGCAGGCTGACATGATCCATGATGGGCTGCATAATGGGGAAAGGCTCTGAGCAGGTGTCTGGGGATGGAGCCTTCTGATTCTTTGCACGGATAAGGTGTGTGTGTGTGTGTTGTATTTGTGTGTGCATACATGGGTGTATGCATGTGTGCATGTATATCTGTGTGTGTATGCATGGCTGTGTTTGTAGGGAGTCTCTGCATCATTCCTGTGCTCAGGTAAAGCCTTGTCCTGAAGTTCAGGAAGGACCAGATGGTTGGATTAGGCAGCCATGTTGGGACTGTGATTCCCACATGGTCTGATTGCTCCTTCTGGGGCCATGGCAGGGAGAAGAGCAGGGCATGATTTCAAGATTACCAGGCAATGTCTGGGCTTTCTTTGGAGAACATTGTTCTGGCAGCTTTCCTGTGCTATGAGCCAGCCATGGTGTTTAGAGCCCAAAGTGTCAACTCCATCCCAGCCATGATCTCATTCAGTCTCCCTGGAGCCAGCCTTGAAAAGGGCTCCATTTGCCACCCTATAGGGGAGGATGCAGCCCAGTGTCACAGAGAGAACATTGGGGAAAACGAGACCTTGATATGTAGCCCAGGCTTGCCTTGAACCTGTGACTCCCCCTGCCTTCTTAGCCTCTAAATGCTAGAATCATGGACAAATGCCCAGCCAGATTGAAACCACTTAACTCAGCTGAAGCTGTTATCTGAGCCTTGCTGGCAGCTGCTGAGGCTCTGTACCTAGAGTGGCCCAAGCTGGGGTGCAGCAGTGTCATCTCTGGGGCAGCCCATATTCCTCTTTTTCCTCTGCTCAGGTTCTGTGTTCCTCCTAAGGTCGGTTGTGCATGTGCATATTCTCACACATGTAAATGTGATACTGGGAAGGATCAACACAATCCCACTCTTCCCAGACACCTGGCATCCTGTTATTATATCCACTGATTGATTTCTCCAGGGAAAAAGGGCAGCCTGGGTCTGACCTGCCATAGGCTTACAGAAAGTCACTCTATTCAATTCCTATTTCCATTGGCACCCTCTCATACAGACCTTCCATGAACATCCCATGTTATTCACTGCCTGAAATGGTTTAAACACTTAAGCCAGTCATCAGTGAAATATCTTATCTTTATGGTTCCTAAGGGACAGATAAGAAAGGAGAGGTACAGAATGGCTGAGTAATTAATCTGAAGTCACACAGCTAGCCTGAGGCAGAGCAAATACACCTGCACTTCTTGGCTCAGGAGTCCGTTTGACTCTTTATTCTCCTGGTTCTGAACCAGGATGCATAGATACTTGAGGAGGGGTGAGCTGTACTGGAGTTCAGTGGGATGTATCATCCAAGGGACCTTGTATATCCTAGGGAGGTGTAGGGAGACTCAGGAGAGGATGCTGATGCAAGATGGGCTGGAAGAAGTGGGGATATAGGGGAGTGTGATGCTCTCGAGAGTTGGATCAGTAACTTAGTCATTCAGTCAACAAACTATTAAATCCCTTCTCTGTATCAGGCATGTCCCTGGACATACACAGTCAACTTACTTCTGTTCTCTCTCTCTCTCTCTCTCTCTCTCTCTCTCTCTCTCTCTCTCTCT